>NC_056741.1:1324515717-1324628217 GCF_019279795.1 Protopterus annectens | reverse complement strand
GACTTCCATTCTTATTGTATTCCTTGCCTAGGCCCTGATCACGACGTAGCTAACTGCAGATTTTGTGCTAGATTTAACCAACGCACTATTAAGCGTCGGTACAATTTTGCATTTCATTACTTTGGCCGAATAATTAATTACACAATGTCATCAGATAGCCATCCAACTGCTGCAATTCACAAGAAACGCAAGAAAAGGAAAAGGACAGGCATCCGAGGTCTGAAACTGATAACGAGGCTTCTTCTAAGCCAGTCGCCGGTTCGCCAGTTCTCAGTGAGGCGCTTTCGCAGCCCCTGACACCCACTACCTCAGAGCCGCAGGCCGCTTCCAACTCCCACGTGGAGCAGACTAGGCCGCTGGATACTCAAGGTATTGGACACTTGGAAAATACTCCCTCAGATGGGTCCGGAGCTTCTGAGCAGGCATCGGCTTCTGTGGGTGTTTTCACGCCTACACAGTTATACATAAAACTGACTACAGCTTCAAAGGCAAAGACTAAAGCACCAATAAAGGCAAAGAAACAAGTGCAGCAAGCCCATGGACAGGCCTCCATGCCTAAAAAACAGATGCTCAAAATGGCTGAAGACCTAATTACTTTGATCAGGGGTTCCCATCCCTCTCCTGAGAAGAGGCCAAGGCAAGAGACAGAATATGAATCTTCAGATTAGGTTTCCATTTCCTCTGACTCCTCTTCTGATCAAGAATACTCTCTCCCTCCCTATGAGGATTATGATGCTGAAGAATCTATTACTTCAGCCTCCCCTCCTGAGGATTATTCTTTTAAGGAAACCCTGCATGCCATGAGGGAGCACTTCCACTGGGAGAGCCAAGACTACTCAGAATCTAAGAAAAGGCTTAGAGATTTTCTTTTACTACCTCAGCACAGGCCTCTTACCATCCCTCCTGTTTTAGACATTGTAGATGATGTATTTTCAGAGTCCGGCCTGTCCCCTGACTCTTTACCCCCTGCTCCTGTTAAGCTAGACAGATACTACAGGGTTCCAGATTTACATATATTTCTTTACAAAAACCCTGCTGCTGACCCAGAAACTATTTCTCAGGGTCCCAAAGGGGTCAAGGCTTCCACTGCAAAAAACCCTATCCCCTCTGATAGCGATTCAAGGGCACTGGACAGATGGGGGAAAAAGGTTTACACTTCTGCTACCTTGGCTGTGAGGGCTTTAAATTGTCAATTTCATATGCTTAAATATCAGCAATACTTATTGTCACTGCTTAAACAGAAAATGTTAACAAATTCTGAATGTGCAGAAAAAAAGGAAATGCAGGATTTATTGCATGCAACTGAACAAGTGGGAAAGCATACTTTGCAATGTGGTTTTGATTCTCTGGAGGCCTCTTGCAGGGCCACTGTTACGGGTTCTGTCATTATGCATCATGCTTGGTTAAAGTAACAGAATCTGCCTGATCATGTTAAAGCAAAATTATTAGATGCTCCATTACAGTATGATACTTTGTTTGGTGTTAAAGCAGAAGAGGTGTTGAAGAAAATGGAGGACAAACCGAAATCTATGCAGACAGTTAAGGGTTTCTTACAGGTGCAGCCACCCAGATTTAGCAGAAACTGGCCTACAAAGAATTGGTCCTTTTCAGTGTCAGACAGGCCACAAAGAGGCAGATACAGACGCCCCAGAGGCAGATCCCAGCCCCAAGGCTCATACAAGCCTAAACAATGGGGTGCTTCTACCTCCAAAAGTGGAGAAGACAAATCACAGCCATACAGGAAACAGTCCCAATGACTTTCCTCTGCCAGAACCAAGCACTTATCTTTTGGTAGCCCCCTTAGGGGGAAAATTAGCACTTTTTTCACAAAATTGGCACATGATCACCCAGGACAAATGGGTCTTGAACATAGTGTCTCAGGGCTACAGGTTCAACTTTCACACCCTGCCAAGGGCAAAAGGTATGCCAGACCTGCCACACAATCAATGGGCAGAGGCACAAAAGCAAGTTTCATCCCTCATGGACATAAGGGCCATTCAGCAAGTACCACAGCAAGAGCAGGGACAAGGATTTTACTCGAGACTTTTCTTGGTACCCAGAAAAGACAAAGCCTGGAGACCAATACTGGACCTGTCTATTCTAAACCCATTTCTGGACGTTCCAAAATTCAGAATGTTGACTCTGCAGCAGCTACTGCCCATGCTGGGCAAGAAGGCTTGGCTCGTTACTTTGGACCTAAAAGAGGCATACTTGCATGTCCCAATCAGACAATCTTGCAGAAGATACCTCAGATTCATAGCTGGCTCAATGCACTCCCAATTCTCTGCACTGCCCTTTGGCTTATCTACTGCACCCAGGGTCTTCACAAAATGCCTGGCACCAGTAATTGCATTTTGCAGGCAAAGAGGAATTTAAATATATCCTTACTTGGACGACTACCTTATTCAAGCAGAGAGCAAGGACATTCTACTAAAGCATCTGGCATTTGTAAAAAGATTACTAATTTGCCTAGGGTACACAGTAAACGAAAATAAATCAAAACTAGTACCCTCTCAAGAGATAATATTCCTGGGTGCAAGCTTAAATACAACTGCCCAGATGGCTTATCTCACGCCAGACAAACAAAGGCAACTGACTTCTTACTTCAAAATGTTGGCAACAAAGACCCAGTTATCTGCAAGAAAAATTCTGCAGGCTTTGGGCTTCATGGCATCCTGCATTCTGCTAATTCCATATGCCAGACTGCATATGAGGAAACTACAATGGTATCTAAAAAGTGTTTGGACTCAACATTGCCACAGCATGGAAACTTTAATTACCCTCATTCCCTGCCTGCAACAGGAATTTCGATGGTGGGCACAGGCCTGTCACCACAACAAGGGACATCCATTCACTTTACCCACAGCCAGGCAGACACTAACAACGGATGCATCAGATTATGCCTGGGGGGCCCACATGGCAAGAAAATGTATTCAGGGAACATGGCCAGCAAGCCAGATGCATCTTCATATCAATCAAAAAGAGATGCTAGCTGTTCAGAATTCCCTGACAGCTTTCAAGGATATACTTCATCCAGGACAACTACTGATAAAGACGGACAATACTACAGTCATGTGGTACATAAACAAGCAGGGAGGCACACATTCCTACCCCCTCTGCAGACAAGCCATGACTTTGTGGGACACAGCATTGACTTATCAAGTTCACCTGCAAGCACAATTCCTGCCAATAAAAATAAATACTCTGGCAGACGAACTAAGCAGAAACCCCATGGATCCCCACAAGTGGAAACTGGATCCACAAGTCTTCAGCATGATAACAAGGAAATGGGGATGCCCAGACATAGATCTATTTGCCTCCCCTCACAACTGCCAACTACAGAAATTCTGCACAAGGACTTACCACAAGCAAGCATGGAAAGTGGATGCCTTATCCTTCAGCTGGAAAAACCTAACAGTAAATGTATTTCCCCCACTGCCTCTCCTCCCCAAGGTACTCCTAAAGGTCAGACAAGAGAAGCCAAAAATGATACTGATTGTCCCAGACTGGCCACGCCAACACTGGTATCCAATCCTAAAGAACTTGTCTCAAGGTCCAGCCTGGACATTGCCTCAGATTTCTCACTTACTGATCCAACAAAACAATCAGATGCTGCACAGCCAACTCAGGACCTTAAATCTGGCAGCATGGTGGATAATGTAGCCATTCAGAACACTCCTCTCTCCAAAGCTGTGATGGATGTTATTTTGGAGGCCAGGAGGCCCAGTACCAGAAAATCTTATGCAGAAAAATGGAAGAGATTCTGTGCTTGGAACCAGGCACAAGGAATTGACATGTTTGTACCAAACATTCCTCAGATTTTACAATACTTAACTGAGATGCAGGACAAAGGCCTATCCTTTTCATCAATTAAGATTCATGCCTCAGCCATTTCAGCCCATTACAATACTGAACCGCCTATCTTTTCTCATCCTTTAATAAGGCAGTACCAAAGAGGAGCCAAAAACATAAGACCTCCAAGGACAGCACCAATACCTGCATGGGACCTCAGTTATGTCTCGGAAAAACTCACACTGCCTCCTTTTGAGTCAGCCTCAGCAGCTGATATAAAATTTTTATCCTGGAAAACAGCTCTCCTCCTAGCAATAACCTCTGCAAGATGAGTCTCGGAGTTACAGGCACTCATGGCTGTGGAACCTTTTATCATTTTCCATCCAGACAGGGTTTCTCTAAGGATGAACCCAACATTTATGCCTAAGGTGGTGTCCAGTGTGGCCCTTAACCAAACCATTCACTTGCCTACCTTTTATCCAAACCCACAGAACAAGGGTGAGAGACTTCTGCATTCTTTGGACATACACAGACAGCTACGCTTCTACTTGGACAGAACTAAAGCTTTCAGAAAAACTGAGCAGCTTTTAGTGGCATATGCTGCAGGATCACAAGGAAAGGCTATCTCAAAACAGACTATTTCAAAATGGATAGGCCATTGCATTCAATTCTGCTACTCACAGCATGGCAAATCAGTGCCTAAGGACATTAGGCTACATTCAACTAGAGCAGCAGCCACTTCAGCAGCCTTCTTCAGAGGAGTACCAACCAAAGACATTTTAGAGGCTGCAACTTGGAGTTCAGTGCACACTTTTACAAAGCACTACAACTTACCTCTCTACTCTAAATCCAGAGCAGGCTTTGCCATTGTAGTCCTGCAGGGCCTCATAGCCTCTCCTAATCCTATTTAGCCCAGCCACCCATCCTCAGCTTTGGGATTCAACCCAAGAGTAATGACTGTAACAGTGAAACACGATGCACATAGTACAGTTGTGTACCTACCATAAATGTAGATGTTCGAGTGTATTCACTGTTGCAGTCCAGGTTACCCTCCCACCATCCTCCTTTCTTTTGCTGGGTTTTATCTGTACTTCTCTTTTCTATACAACCTACGTGGTGTATTTGCTTGTAAATGAAGGAAATGTTTACTTTAGTGCATGCATGTTTATTGGCATAATTTATTTAGCCTACCCTTTTGAGGGCACCTGACATCTGGGGTAAGAAAAACTGAAGAAAATGGCGTTGGCTGCATCTTTTATACCCCTGCCGCACTGATGTCAGGGAAGAAGCAACATTAACCGACGCCAGGCCACGACTTTGGAATTCAGGCCGACTGCAGGTAGCCTGCCAGCAGGATAACCCAAGAGTAATGACTGCAACAGTGAATACACTCGAACATCTACATTTATGGTAGGTACACAAATGTACTTTAGGTGCCCAGGATGAATCTTCACTAAGTCCTCAAGCCATATTAACAGAGTTTGCTTAACCTGGAACAGCATCAGCTGCTCTCTCAAATATTTCTTGTTGGTGCAGCTTCTTCCTCTATCCTAGAGAGTGACTCAGCATTCCAGAGAATCTACGTAATTTCTGTGGTTTATTTGGAGAATTTCATCTTTTCAGTTACTACCCAAAATTTATGACCATTGTTGAGAATAGAGTACAATAGAATTCAGATTGACCAAGAAGTTAAACTATTCATTCAGTGAGTCAGATTTAGCTTCACCAGCACAGCCTGCGACTGTACCCACAGTATTTCCACCACTGTACAGATCCACCGATCAGCCTTCTCATCCTCTGTACCCTCACGGATGAGCTTCACCCCAAAGTACTTAAATTCCTTCACTTGGGGTAGATACTCATGTTGTACCTGAAGAGAGCAGTCTGTTTTTATGAAAGACAGCAATGGTCCTTACCTCTCAACTGTCCAGATTTTCACAAAATGTCCAAATGTTTGCCTCATATTTTTGATCTGCTCCCATAAAACTTGCTGTTTTCTGGCAATTCATTCAAGTCTGATGTCACTAAACAATGACAGATATTTGAATTCAGACTTACTATCCTTCAGAACATTCATACTGATGCAAAACCTGTTCTGTCAACTTTCTAAGTTTATATTAGCATTATTTAAAATGCAACTGAAGATAAGAAGGCACAGAAATGAGACTGGAAGCATAAAAAGTTTAAAAGTTTATTTAAAATGTGTTCCAGTTTTGAGGCTTTTGTCTACCCATTATTTTTGGCTTTGACCAGATTTCTAGTGCTAAAAGGTTGAGAAGTATGTAATGACCAGTAATTTATATGTGCTGATTTTCATCCCATTTGTCTCCCACTTGGCGTCAAACCACCCAGTCCATAACAGGAGCAAGTCATTCACAACCAAGAGGCCAGTATCATCTGCAAGCAACAAAGATGCAACACTCACCTTCCAGTACTGGGTACTTTGAAAATCTTGACTTTACCTTGATATTCTGTCTATGAAAAACAAAAACAGCAAGGAGGCTAAGAAGTTGTATGCCTATCTTGAATCTGTACCTCTTAATGCTGAGAAGGCAGACACAACTCTCATTCTGAACATACAAAGACTGACTGTCATGTAGCAGTAGACTGAGGGCCTGTACTGCGGTAAGTACATTTATAGGTATATACTAGGCTAATGCCCACCAGGGCCTTTATAAGCCTAGTGGCACAACCCAAATGTGTCCCTATATATCATGAGCGTTTAGGTGGGGTATGTTTGTTAGGAAGTTTCTAGAGGTTATGTAAGGGTTATGGTGATCTGGGCATTGCTATCTGCCTCTGTCTATCAGATACATGGGGGGCAGACCCAGGATGAATTTCAGATTTCCCATCCATTGGTCAAGGTTACTCTTAAATTGGGTTAGGGATGGACAATGCTTTCATAATACATTTAAGAGTACAGGTCATATGCCTGCTTTGGGATCAAAAATTCATGGTGACCATAATGCAAAACTTTCATGACACATTGAGTATCTGTACATGGCTAAAGAGTTGACCAGGACGGACTCCATACTATTCTTATTGAAGAAGAAGCTAAACTGGTAGGTGGAATCTATTTTCCAGCAGCCTGTCATAGGTTATCCAAGTAGGCTGATGAACTTGATCCCTTTTTACTCAGAACATAATATTCTGTCCTATTTTTTGAAAATGGGGACCACCACCAGTTCAGTTTTCCAGACCAGATGTAATGTCCCAGTCTTTTCATATAACACTGAAAAGGCACACACCAACAATGTCAGACACCTTTAGCATTTCTGAATGGTTCTCATCCCTTCTGAAGCCTTGTTATTTCAGATCTGTTTATGTTGTACACTGACCTCCATCTACAGAAATGAAGGAATTCCCATCACTTCTTTCAGGTACTGTCTCTTCAACAAAGGGTATGCCCGCCAGATTTAGAAGTTCTACAAAGTGCTCCTCCCATCTGTTGTCAGTGTCTGCAGTTATCGTTTCAGTTTTTCCAAGCTTGCAGACAAGATGATAATATTCCACCCAACAGTCAGTCTCGGGAAGTTTATGTCAGTACATATTTCACTCAATCCAAGTGTTATTCTCTATGGCCTTCCTGAATTCCTTCCACAACCAGTACTTCAAGTTAATGACCAGTGCAGTTACTGCCATTCTGACTCATTCATCAGTATTTGTCAGGGAGGATCTCATTCTTTGATTTGGTGACTTCTCTCTCAGCTGATATGCAACAGAGAATTCTGTTGACAATCACTGACCATATTTGGCAGCAACTCATTGCTTCTGCTCAAGTACTAAGGTTTTGAATAATGTTCATTCAGACTCCATATTCCTGATCGCCCCTGGTCTGCAGGAGTAGCTTTTCTGGAGGTGGGAATTGAATAGAAGCATGTAATAATAATACCCTGGACACCCTCACTACATATTTGGGTTTCCTGCATTTGACTGGCCATCAGTCCAGCCATCAGATCCATCTAATCAGCAAATGGTCAAATGACAGTTAAGCACCTGCACTAAGTGCCCATAACATATGGAATGAGGTCAGTTATTGTCCTTTGACTTAATGTTCTCTTTACCAAATACACTTATGATTATCCATGTGTTTGAACATACTAGTTGTTATGGACAATCCATTACTAGTGGATGATTCGTACAGTATCATTTCACCATTTGCGTTCATATGAAACTAACCAGTCCAGCCATCAGTTCTGCTCCAGAGATCTCCATCATTCCTCATGTGAGTGATAATCTGCCAGTAAAACTACTAGGTCATTAGGTGGTACCTTATCAAGCATTGTCCCACAGTCTCCCAGAAAGCTAAATACCATGATTAGCTGTTAACATGCATATCCAAAACCAGCAGTTTTCCTTCATGCAACTCACAGTCATATTGAGGTGGCCTGACAGCTACTGGCATAAACTGTAGCTGTATGACATCCAGCTAGGAGCAAGGGAGCGTTCTTCACTTGCCTTGAGTCTCTTTTGTTGGGCAACTTCAGAGACCTAAGAGACAGAGACAGAGAGAGAGAGAGAGAAACAGTACCCTAGATGACAATGTCTGGTTCCAGAACTAATGTTGGCTCAGATATAAAACTAACTGCATTTGAGTGCTACCTTTCAGCTTCCAACACAAGCTCTGGTTCCTTCCACTGCAGTAATGTAAGAGATTCTTGTCAAGTCACTCAGCATCTTCAAACTGAAAGCTGTTCAGTTGAAAAAGTCACGAAAAACAAAGAAGTAACCCCCCTGACACTTCTCATGCAAGACCTCCACAACCCCCAACCTTTATATTTCAACTCTGAGGTTACCTGACAGTGGGGAAAAGTGCAACCTCAAAGATCAATGAAAGTCGTTTTTGGCCATTACACCGCGAATGAACAGCATTCAGTTTATAGCCATTCAAAAGACAATGTAATACAAACTCTGAAGAAACACTGCACATTCTAAGACCCAGTTCCATTGACAGGTTCTAGTCCATCGGTCCATCCTAGTCCTACATGTGACTTCATTTGCATTGCTCCTAATCCCGACCTTTTTCATTGTGGGCAGTGAGCTCACCCTTTTTCACTGTGGGCAGTGAGCTCACCCTTTTTCATTGTGGGCAGTGAGCTCACCCTTTTTCACTGTGGGCAGTGAGCTCACCCTTTTTCGCTGTGGGCAGTGAGCTCACCCTTTTTCATTGTGGGCAGTGAGCTCACCCTTTTTCACTGTGGGCAGTGAGCTCACCCTTTTTCACTGTGGGCAGTGAGCTCACTTAATGTTTCCATGCAGCTTTTTCTTGTTGAGCCCAAAGTGGGTTACATTAGTCATCCAACCAACAAATGCTTACTGGTGAACGCCACCACCAGATGGCTGCCAATATTCCTTTTATGAACAATATTCTCTTTTTTTGTGGAATAAATAATGGCTCCTTTCAATCAAGGGTAGCTGATTAATGTGGTAGAGACAGGCAATGTAACAACTAAACTCATAAGGAGGTGAGCTAGTGTTAAATAACAAACAAACAACATTTCACAAATCTGAAACATTATCTTAGCCTTTGCTTTTCAATTTCCACTGTTTGATGTACGGAGCAAATATGGCCAGAAGACATGTAGTTTAGTTAAATTTGTATGGCCCCCTGAATGGGGTATTAGCAATGTGATAGTATTTATTACAGATGAAGAAATAGATATTTTATGGTGACTCCAGTGGTGGGCATATTAGTGCAACTTCACGAGGGTAATAAAGGATGCTCTACTTGCTTTAACCATAAGGTAATTGGAGACGAAACCAAGGTATAAGTAATTCTGGTCAGTAAGTGTGTTTTAAAAGCTTAAACTGAGCATTGTGCCTATACTAGAGAATGTCACTAGAGGTGACAAGAAAAGTGATGATTCAGTTAATAGCTGGACTTACAGAAGAAAGAATGGAGAGGGAGGTGTAAACTTTGATGAATGGACATTTTCTCAAGGCATGTATTCAATTGTGGGAGTGGTGTGCTGATAACTGGAGCAATGGGAAGGAGAGTAGAGAAGATGCAGAGTCTGTTAGTAAAGGGATGTGCTACCTCCCGTATTTGGGGGAAGGAAACACACAGCTGACATTCAGAAAGGGACAATTGCCCCTTCTTTAAAATGAAAATATTTGTACATAGTTTGACAGTTATTTTTTTTCCTGATAATTGTTTATTTGATGGTCAGACACTGGTGCATGTTAAGAAAGTAATCATAGTGAAACATACCTGGCAGCGTAATAAGCAGCTTGGAGTGAAAGTCTTTCAAAGGGTTTATTACTAACAAGATAAAGTAAGCGATGGAGAGAGATTCAAGGAAAGTGAGGGCTTATGTGATTACTCAAAGGATGAGTGGAAGACAGAGCATTAATGCGGTAGTTTTTATGCATTTATATCATATTATAGTACGATGTAAATAGCAAATGCTATTTCATCTTACCGATAATGTCGAAGCAACAAAATATCGAACAAACCGAACAGCAAATTTTTTCCTAGGGAAAAAAATTTGCTGCTCCGTAAAACAAAAAAAAAACTTAAACACAAATTTAAGTGGGGGGCTTCGGCCCCCACACCCCCAACACCCCCTACTTAAATATACCAACTCCGAGATCGCACCATAGTGGAGGAAATGGCAAAGTCCCGAAGACGGCCCGCTGATTTTTTTCCCTGGGAAAAAATTTGATGTTCCATGACTTTGCTATTTTGCCATTTCGCTATTTAGTCCATTCGATAGCGTCATATAGACCCGTTTTTACATATGTTAAGTTGGAATGTGAATAGGCTGAAAAGCACAATGAAAAGATTGGGTTTTCAGTCTGATAAAGAAGGAAGTGCAGGAAACACACTTGAATGCTGATGAGCATGAGCAATAAGCACATGCGGGGTATTGACTGTTGGCTCATTCAAGCAGTGCAGGGGCCAGAAGAAGAGGGGTAATGCCAAGGGAGCCCGCAGGATTTTTTGCAGGGGGGTGCAAACCCAAGCCCCGCCCACACAGCATGCCCCCCTCTGCTGCCACGCCCACTCGGCCCCACCACCACCCCTGCCCATGCAGCCATTCCAGTGTCCCAATACTTGGCTATTTTTCCCCATTTGTCATAGACACTGTTCAAATCTCCCAGTGTGCATACTGTTTTATGCTTTACTTCTACAATGATTACAGAAATTTGGATTTCATTTACAACTTTTATTTCAAATTTTATAGCACAAACACTGATAGACATTTACTAAACCTAAACAAAGCAATAGTCTTACAATGAAAAGAGACTTAGCATTAAAACTTCTCTACCTTTGAAACCCACACTCACCGAAACAGCATTGAAACCCACATTCAAAGAAAATGCATCTGGCCAGTGGCAGGGTAAGTTTACCTTTGGGCTGTTTTCAAATCATAGACTCTTTGCACACATTTCTAGAACCATGCAAAAATTATTTGATTCACCTTCCTGACTGTATTAATTATACTATATAATAATTGAATTATATCCCTTGTATAATACAGCACCACTTGCTAGAGTGTGTTTTAAATTTATAGTTCTGAACGTTTTTCCTTTAAGCAATGAAACAAATCATATGAACCAATAATGACAACCTGCCCAATTCAGAACATTTCAACCATAAAGGGCCACTCTACTCAAACTTCTGTCATACAATCCACCAATATCAATCAATATGCAGAATCTTTGCAGAAGTAAAAGTCATCTGAATAATTCCACATTAAAGAGATCTGAAACCAGTGAAGAGGTTGTTGCTAGAAAATAACTTTATATTCAGTGTTTCATCTACAAATTCACTGCCTGCTGCCCTTGAAAAATAAATTGCCTATGTTATATTAAAAAAATGGTAAGCTCTTAATATTTCAATAGGGAATGACTGACAAACCAACACGTTCATAGGCATCTCATACAAAGGAGGGCACACATAGTGAAGAACTCCTATTTCCCCCTTAAAATGCATCAAATACTCAGCAACTGAAAGGGCATGCAATACTAGCACTTCATCTGCTTGCTGTGGGAGTAGCATCCACAGCCTTCTGCACCAAAGGCAATTATGGTACTAACACTGCTTTCAAATTCTACAGCGCAAACAGTGACTACCATTAGCTAAACAAAACAGTTAATTGCACTTAGTACGAGCAACAGTAAATTTCTCTTCCCTTGAAACTCATTCCTAATGCCTTACTCTCACATCCTATATTTTTGCTGTCATAACACTATTCAATGTTCTTTAAGCACTCTGTAAATGTGGGTATTAGTTCCTTCAATAATTTAATCTCCAGTTACTAATAAATAATTTCTTACCCAACTAATTTTTCACCTATTATTCAGTACTGTTTGATATTCCAATTCTATAAAAGCATAATCTTCATTACAGTTAGTCTTATCAACCTCACCATTTTTACCACCTACATCACTTGCTTGTAAGGATACAGTTCCCTTCTAGTTGCCCTTTGAATCCTCAATCTGCTGAGAATCCTGAATTACAAGTGTGTCATCTGTAGCATCAAGTTTGATACAGGTCAAGTGAGCTATACTAGTAGAGAGTACTTCCTTTCCTTAATGTGTGCTACTTGCACTTTGCTAAACATGATTTATCATCAGCCTAGTAATTAAAATACGTAAGAGTTTGCCAAGTTGTGCCAACTGCACAAGTAAAACCATCCTCAGCAAGTCCAAATTTATTGCCAACAGTAGTAAGCAAACCCGTCTTCTTACATGAGGAACACAAGTCTCCAAAGTTATAATGTACTGTACCTTAATATACACAAAGCATTTAGTACATTGGACAAGATATGTAATACTTCAGCAAATCAATCAATGATACACATTTAAAGGATGCATTTTCAGTGACAAAACAATTAAAAGTAAAGAATTATAAATCAAAATATATAAATCAATAGCAGAATTCACAGACTTTTTAACAACTAGGAAATGTAAGTCAAATTGTATGAAGGAATCACAATATAGAATTTAATATAAAATAAAGTGCACTGAACTAACCTTTTATTCTGACCTACAGCACCAGTTTTGCATGTGACACTGCTAAACATCTATAACTACTTGAGCTCGCAAACACTTGCGGTCATGGCTCAAGTTAAACATCACTTTGGCATAAGGTGCAGTGTCATACCTACAATCTGTACCAAGTTATAACTAGCTAGGCCCTTTATAAGCAGAAACACTCTAGCACTTCAATCTGTCCCTTTCTTCCAACAAATAGTTAAAGAATCAGAGGTAAAAAAATAAAATATATCAAATAAAGGATACTCCTACCAAGCAGTTAAACAGAAAACCACAAAACATTGAATGGCTAAAGATAGTCTGCTCATCATGCAACCATTGTTATCTTTTTTGTTTTAAACTCCATGGACATAGCAAAGTACAACACTCAATTAACACATACTTCTAACTATTAAGAATGACAAAACATCTACATATAAATTTCATATTTCTCTCTTTCTACAAAAAAACACACTCAAATACATTAAATATGTAACACTGACAATGAAGAACAAAGTTTTTTGCCTTTAATTTTATATTGCATCCTCACTAGTTTTGTTTGCACTCAGTTTTATCCTGTTATGGTTTCTATATTTATTTCCTTCCACCAAAGTAAGTAATTAACATCTCACCTTATCATCTCAGTACACATCTTTACCACCTCAGACTTAGCTAATGCATCATATTCCCATTCAGTCTTCAGTGTAGTATATCTTCAAGACTGTGCAAAGGAAATGTCTAAGAATTTCTAGATGCTATGAGTTTCTTCCAGAACTGTGCCAAAGAACAGGATCTTTCAAGAACCATACTCAGATTAGCATTCCCCTTTAGAACTGTACTGCAGCAAAAGACGCTACTTCACAGGGATAGCTGAGCGCTGATCTTTAGTGTCCCCCATGTGTACAACTACTTTGTGTCATGAATTTCAACAGACTTTCAGCAGATTAAAAATTCAAGAAACCAGTCCAGTGAGAGTGCATCTTCCACTGTATTATCTGCTTCTCTATATGATGCACAAGAGCTAAAAGCCTTTCTCTAGCACATGATCAACTACATCTTTCAGACATACTAAGACTTCTCAGTTTTAAAGATCTTATTTTGCTAGTCTCATTGCAAACCCATTTCATTAACCCGTACTACCACACCTCAATGCAATGCTTCTTTTTATACAATGGCTTCACAGATTCTGTACTCTGTTGCCATACTAACGGGTTTACAGATCTCCTTTTACAGTATTAGTTTTCCTGAAACATTGGATACTCTTTCATATTCACTATAATAGTTCTATATGGCTGCACTTATAACTACATTGCATAGCAAAGGCCATTACAGTACTCATAACTACATTATATTGTAATGGCCACTACAGTATGCATAACTACACTATCCTACACTGTAGTGATTAATATAACACAGAGACCCATGTTTTTAAACAGCCAGACAAGTAATAATTACATCATGGCAGGATGGAAAAAAATCATATCAAATCAATGTTCCAATTACTCAGCACAAATTTAATCACAAAGTAAACTACATTCCTAAATTCATATAATGTTAGCCCTTAAAAAAGTTGCAATGAAGTTATTTTAAACTTAAAAGACTTTAGTCTACATCTCAAGAAATTCACGTTTCTGGTGTGACTGATCAATCTGGAAAGGATATGTGCAACTTTCACAAAGTCGATTGCTTTTTTTATCATTTTAAAAAATAAGTATTTTTCAATGTCATTGCTATCACCAGGGAGACTAACAACCTATGATCGACAATTCAAAAAGTGGCTCTGAGGAAAGCAACTATAAAGCATGCAAACTTCTAAGCATACAGGACTTTGAACTAGTAGAATCTATACACAAAAGCTACATCACTGAGGAAATTTACTTTGGCAGTTAATTAATCTGCGTTGTACAGAAATACACTCTATCCTTCTGGTGTTAGCTTTGACCAAGGTAAAAACTTGAGCCTACCCAGCCTTCTTAAGTTAAGATTTTAAGCTAGTGTCCACATTTCAGTGTTCAAACTACTGCCGGCACAAGGAAAAGGGAAGTGGCTTGCCTAGGCCAATTAACAATGTTAAAGCAGCTAACATTGCTTACCTATCTGTGGCGAGAAGCTATGAAGAAAGGTCTCTAAGTGCCACAGCTGGAAAACTCAAGTTTGCTCCTACCTTTGTGGAATCCTTCTCTGCTCCTGAAATGGCTTGCTTGCTCTGATTCTAACGGCAATACCCTCTTTCTGGACACAACACAACATCTCTGCTGGCGCCCATCTGAAATTCAAATTCCGCGCATGAATGTGGAAGATGAAGACGTAAACAATCGATCGCATGGCATGTATGGAGAAGACGAAAGCAAGCACCTCTGTTTGTACAATTGGACGCAAAGGGCGTTTTTAAAGAAGAACGCCCTTAAAATTTTTTTTTTTAATTAGAAGTAAATGAATCTCCTGGCCAGCCGATTCCAGGGGGGTGCAAGTGCACCCCCTTGCACCTGCCTGCGGGCGCCCTTGGGTAATGCTACTGGCAAAGCAAACAGTATGTCTGAGAGAGGAAGGGATCTTAAAGTGTGAAGATGTGCAGCTGGACAGAAATAAGAACTCAAAGATTGAACTTTCCATAGTGTTAGAGGTTAAAATTCACATTTGTGTCTATATATGCTCCATGTGAAATGCCATTTTATAACCTCATTAATGCTTAAAGTCATGCAATTTCAGAAGGGACATTAATAATACAGGGAGACTGGAATATGAGTTTAGATGATGGCAAGGTGGAGAACAAAGGGAAAGCAAGGAAAATTACATAATTAGAAAGTAGGAAACGATTTGCTTAAAACGTTTTGGATTAGAGGATGTTTGGAAAAGGTTTACATCAGGTGTAGAATTGGAGTTTATTTATTACAGCCTAATGTGGAAAAATGGTCTAGGATAGACAAAGCTTATATAACAAAGGAGCATGGAGAAATTAGAGGTTGGCTTTAAAATTTCTATATGAAGTTCAAAGAATAAAACACAGTTGATTTCAATGTTATCTCTTGAAAGGAGATGGATTAAAAAACTGGATAAAAAGAGTAATGACATAGTTGTTGGACTCAGTAAGTATAGGAATAAGTAAACATTTTCAATGACAGGATATAAAAAAGTGGCAACAAAGAATACTAACTTATAGGAAGGAGGATAGGGAATAGCTGTTGCTTGGGAGAAGCTATTGGAAACTGATGTTTCTAGGACTTGAGGAAAAATTTGTTTATTCCCAAGGCAGCTGTAAGGTTAAGGAAGTTTCAAATCTTCCCATGGAAATTTTGCATAGCTACCTTTATTTCCCAGTGAAATTCCACAGGTTGGTCTCAAGAATGGATGATTACTTCTGAAGTTGTGAAGAAGGGCTTAGAGAAGACTGGGTACACACATTTTGAAGTTGTCCATCCTTGAAAGGGTTCAAAGGGGATTTAGAGACACTGATTAGGGTGCTAATGGGACAAGGGTTCTCATTAACCAAAGAGAGATTTTTGTTAGGGTAGAAGAAAGTGAATGCCAAGAGGGATTTGAACAATAGTTGATATAGATAGTGCTGCTTGTAGCAAAAAGGCCATCACTAAGCGATGAAAAAGCTGAGAGAGACCTGATATAAAGGAGGTGGAATGGCTAATGGAGAGAGTTTGGAATGAGGAAGTTCTGGTGAGGAGAAAACCCAAGCAAAATCCAAGATTATTATGCTGCCTGTTGCCATGGGTTCAATACATGGAAAAGGGTAATAATCAGTGGTAGAAATCGCATTTAATAAGACTGAGAAAGAAGCACTGGTACCAAGACTAATAGTGCACATAGTTCTTTTTTTGTAGTTCATTTAGGATGTGGTGCGATGACAGTATGAGAATCATTCTTAATCGCATGTTGCAATGATGTAGAGTTTAAACACAGGGAAGACTAAAGGAGAAATACAGGGTGGAATGCTAAATTTCATTTATATCCAGGGAAATTCCATGAAGAATCATTATTAGAAAGCTGTGTATTGTGAATGGAGAGTTTGTTAGTTCATAAAATCTTCCACAGAGCCACACATCTAAGCTATTAACTAAGCCCTTGGGCATAAGGGCACGTAAGAAGACATACAAGCATCAATCCCCAAGTTATATAACCTTCAGTCTTAACATAGGTTTCACCCCATCTATCTGTCCTACAAATGGTCATTGGTACAATTTGTCTTCACTGTTTCAGATAAGTGTCCTGTTGAGAAGCCTTCTTTATTACTTTCTCAGTTGCATTGCTGTTTGTTGCTGTTAGATGTCAGGTAGAATGGGGAAAATGTGATTACTGTAAGCAGAATCCTTACAAGGATCTCAACTCCCAGTGCCTTTTCTGCTTAGGCACAGAGCACAACTATAAAAATTGTATGATTTATCAGGTCTTTATCCCTAAGACATTAAGAAAGTGACTTTCTTATCTAAACTCCTACTTGGAAACCCATCACCTTAATACCCCACCCAAACAAAGATGGAGGAGCCTTCAGCCCCTGACATCTCACAAGTGCAAAAGGAAAAAGATTTAAGAGGTCTAGGCCTGATATCATGACTGCAAAGTCAGACTCTGATGTATCCATAATGGTTTTAGAACCTGCTGTACGCCCAACACCTACTCAGATACCCACTACCATGACCCAACAGGGGCCAGTGTGGGATCAGAAGTTCACACTCCCAAACCAACTGAAGTTAATGATGATGGTGATAAGGGAGAACCCCACTTAATATTTTCCAAAGGACCCAAAGGCATACCATACCACAGATCCTTGTTAAAAAGAAAAGTTTGGGCTTGCTCACTGAGATTCATCAGGGATCTAAGCTTTCATGTTTAGTCAAAGCAGACATCGCAAATAGGGAAAAGAAACAATAAACTAATTTTTTTCCTACTCTCAGATATCCAAGGAAAAGGAGTGGATGGATTTCTCACAGGGCCTGTTGTAACACCATTATGGGACTTAGGCTACTGTCCTTAGCAGGGCTTTCTCCTACTTATATTTCTCCTACCATTCCACAAAAGAGAGCATTAGATTATTCTTCTTCTGGAGATAAAGAGGCATAATCAGACTCAGATGAGCACTTCTTGGTCTACTCATCCAAGATCCACTCACCAGGCCAGCTATCTTCTGATGATGAAGATTCCCTTTCTCCTGATTCCCCTGTTGAAGAAGCTTCTTTTGGGGAAACTATTGTTAATATGATGAAACACCTTGAATGGGAATCAAAACAGATTGCTGAGGTTCAACAGATATACTATAACCTCTTGAAAGGAGGCACCTCTGTTCCCACACATGTTCTAAGGCTTTCTTTGATGTCATTGTATCCAATTCCACTGCACCTGACTCACAGCCACCAGCCCCTAAAAGACCTGACAGATTTTATAAAGTTCCTGAAGATTTTAAACTTTTGAACAAAAATTTTGAGGCAGACCCTTCTGTTTTCAATGTCTACAAACAAGCACACCAAGATACTTCCTACTGCCAATGTTCTTCCCTCAGATAAAGACAGCAGGGCAGTGGACAGGTTGGGGAAAAAGGTATGAGTGTCTTCCACTCTGGTTTTAGAGCTCTGAAATATCAGAATCAAATGACTAAATGCTTATTATCTGTTCTGGTCAATTTGAATAAAGTTGTCCTCCCCGGAGGAATCAGGCAGTAAACAACATACTTTATCAGTAGTGGCTCAAGCCTCCCAAGTGGCTAGGAAAAATGTAGCTATGGTGCAGTAGAAGCTTCCCCCAGACCAGGTGCTACAGGGTCTGTTATCAGGAGGCATGCATGGCTACAATGACAACAGAATCACGCCAAAAAAGTCAGATTTATTGCTGCAAAGCTTTCGGACTAACCACCCTTCATCAGTGAGGACTGATGAAGCGCGGTTAGCCCAAAAGCTTTACAGCAATAAATCTGACTTTTTGGCATGATTTTGTTGTCAGTTTGGATATTTTGTATTATAGTATTAGCTTATTTCACAGTATGCATGGCTACATTCTAAGTCTGTCCCAGAGGTTATTAAGGGGAAATGTCTAGATTCTCTCTTAAACACGGCCCTTTTGTTTGCAGTCCCTCCCAGAGGATATTAAGGAGAAATGTCTAGATTCTGTCTTAAACACTGTCCTTTTGTTTGATCCAGAAGCTACCAGTCTTTTCAAATAGTTACTAGAACAAGGCAAAATCATGCATGGCTGTAGACAGATCTTGATCACTTCTGTGCCCAGATACCAAAGGAACTACCCTAGAAAACCTACTTCCTTCGCCAACAGATAGTCTAGGCCTTCTCATAAGGCCATGAAAATGTCTTGGAAAAGACTCCTAGAAAAAAAAGGGACTCTAGATCTGGAAGGCCTCCCAACCCAAACAAGTCTGCCTGACAACCTTCTGTCACCTCCCTACCCTTCAGTCCATTCCTAGTCTTATCCAAAAGGCTAACGTCACCCCTAAAAAACTGGCCTACTCAGCACTTCAGACAAATAGGTTCTTTCCATAATTCAGAATAGGTACAGATTGACTTGAAAGGAAGTTCCTCCATATAATGGCATCCTTCCTTCTCCTCACAATGAGATTTAGTTGCTCTTTTCCACCATTCAAACCTTCTTGAGCAAGGCACAATAGAACCTCTACCTCCACATTATATGAGGAAAGGATTCATTCTAAGAAAAGGAGGAAACTGGAGAACTATACTGAATCTGTGCACTCTCAACACCTTTCTCTATGTCCTTTCTGTCAAGATGTCCTTACAAACTCTGTTACCATTCATTCTTAAACAAGTCTTCTGGAATTTCTGGACCTAAAGGATTCATATCTCCATATTCCTATCCATCCTGTTTACAGAAAATTTCTGAGAGTTTCTTCTGGCTCATCACACTTTCAGTTCTCTGCTTTGCCTTTTGGACTTCCTACAGCTCCCAGAGTTTTCACAAAGTGTCTTGCTCCTGTCATAGCTTTCTGCAGGACTCAGGGAATCCAGATATTCCCTTATTTGGATGATCTGCTAATACATGTTTCTTCTTAACCGATTCTCTTAATGCATCTTAACCTCATCTTGTCCCCATTTCAGGGCTTGGCATTCACAATCAACTTCAAGAAGTCTGCAATGAAACCAACCCAAGACCTATTTTTCATGGGGTGCAAATTAGACACCAAACTCATGCAAGCCTTTCTTCTACCAGACAAAGTGTAGAGCCTAACCAATTACTTCCTTTCTTTTCTTCCATTTCAGTCCTATGCTACAAGGGAGAGCCTAAGAGCACTGAGATTTACGTCATCAACCATCCCTATGATCCTCTTTGCCAGACTCCATATGAGAAAGATCCGGTTGTACCTCAAGTCTACCAGGTCCCAACATTCCCATCCCCTGGACACTGAGAGTCCTCTGTTGCCTAGCCTAAAGAAGGAATCCTTTGGTAAATATTATGGATAAAGCTCAACCCAGGATTACCTTTCAAAATGCAGATACTGCAACAGGAGCTGCACACAGATACATCAGATGATGCACAGGGGGCATGGATAGGCAACCTACGGGTTCAAGGACAATGGCCAACAAATCTACCATCAGAACACATCAATCTGAAGGAGATGATGGCACTAATACAGGTCCTGCAGATATTGTCACATTCAAGAAAAACACGCCCCTTAAGAGTGTTCACAGTCAACACAATGGTCATGTTGTACATAAACAGAGGGCACCAGATCCTTTCAATGGCAAATTGATACTTTTTGCATGGGAGCAGGTAACAAAAGCAAGTCTGTCTCTCCAAGTGGCTTACAGTCTCTCACAGGACAACATCTTGTCAGATCTTCTAAGCAAATCAACGGAAGATCCCCATGAATCAATGCTGAAAATGGAGCTATCTATAGTCAACAAATAGGGGGCGCCACAGAAAGATCTATTTGCTTCCATTCACTACAATCAATTTCCACTCTTTTGCACAAGGACATGGATGCAATGTCCTCAATTTGTTAAGGGACATTCCTATATGTCTTTCCTCTACTTCCTCTTATTTCCAAGATCTTAATAAAGATCCAAAGATCTTACTGGTGAGTCCCTAGTGACCAGGGCAGCATTGGTTCTCCTTTCTCTTCCACCTAGTCAAGGGTGATCAGATGAAACTACCCACCACAGTGAACTTGCTCACACAACAGAAGGGCTCATTACTACATCTCAACCGGCCATCCTTCAACCTGATATTATAAATGATAGGATTCTGATCCCTTGCAGACACTGGCTTTCTGAGGACATATTTAAGGTTCTCCAGGAGGCAAGGAACCCTACTATCAGTCAATCTTATATAGCAAAATGGAAAAGATTTTCTATCTGGTGTCTGGAAAAAAAATAGGACCCAGTCATAGCTCTCAACCTTACTGAATTCTTTAGTATTTTACTGGTTTTGAGGGTAAAATAGTGGGGTGCCACGAATTCCCGAGTGGCCCCCTTAATTCCCGATTTTTTATTTTATTTTATTTTTTTTATTGTGTGCATTACGACTTTACATTTTTGGCTGACAACAGCTTCACCAGCCTACAGGGTTTGTGTGATGACATCAGCTACTGCCCATTCTTAGTCAGTGATTTAGTTTGAACCTTTTTGGAGGGAATGTGCACAGTTTCAGTTTATGTTTTGCAGAGTCTGTCCAAACTGGCTCAGCTTCCAGGAGGTAAGAAAAGATGAACTGTGTAAAAGTCCATTCAAATTCCTCCTCTAGCTCTGTTGGGTTTGTGATATTTTGCTGGGCCACTTGTTCCATTCAAAAATCAAAATGTGTATTAAGTCCACGAAGTCCATTTGAACAAACTTAAAGTCCAGTGTGTGTATTTTATATTTTGCAAGTCCTGCTGCCTGTGTCTGATAGTTTGCTGAAACAGTTATTTATTTAATTTATCCTGCTGTGCAAGGTGTCCGTTCTAGGCCACTCACTCTGTTTGAGCAAACTGAAACTGTGCAAGGTGAACTGTGTATTTATTTAAATTAAATTAATTTAATTAATCTGGAGTATTTCTCCCCGGGCCTCCGCTGAAAACAGGCTCTGTGGAACCTAGTCGGACATTCCCGGTCAACAAAATGTTAAATAAAAATAAAATAAATAAATTTATCTTGCTGCCTGCCTGCTGCAAGGCGAACTATGTATTTATTTAATTTATCCTGCTGCAAAGTGTCTGTTTGAGCATGCTGCGGTGCGGTG
The DNA here is from genome assembly GCF_019279795.1 of Protopterus annectens. NCBI lineage: Eukaryota > Metazoa > Chordata > Ceratodontiformes > Protopteridae > Protopterus > Protopterus annectens. The sequence goes on along the minus strand of NC_056741.1, from coordinate 1,324,606,257 downwards.
TGCTAGTTTCCTGCTGCAAAGTATCCATTTGAGCATGCTGCAGTGCGGTGTGCTAGTTTCCTGCTGCAAAGTGTCCCTTTGAACATGCTGTGGTGCGGTGTGCTATTTTCCTGCTGCAAGGTGTCCGTTTGAGCATGCTGCAGTGTGTGATATTTTCCTGTTGCAAGGTGTCTGTTCTAGGCCACTTGCTCAACTCACTCCATTTGAACAAACTGTGCAAGGTGAACTGTGTCTTTAACTTAATTTCACCTGCTGCAAGGTGAACTGTGCATTTATTTAATTTATCTGCTGCTGTCCATTCTGGGTCACTTGCTCGCTCTGTTTGATCAAACTGTGCAAGGTGAACTGACTGTGTATTTATTTAACTTAATTTCTCCTGCTGCAAGGTGAACTGTGTATTTTTTTAATTTATCCTGATTCCTGCTGTAAGGTGTACATTCTGGGCTGCTCACTCTCTCCGTTTGAAAAAAAAAGCTGTGTAAAGTCTGGTGTTTGATCAAACTGTGGCTCCGTTTAGGTGTCAGAACAAACTCAAACTGTATATTTAATTTTGTGTGTGTATTATATATTTGCTGTGCTGCAATGCACCACATGACAGAAATAACTTAAACTGTGCATGTATTTATTTGGGTCTATATTATGAGAATGAAAGTTCATATGTGCGACTACATAAAAGTCGACACAATGCACGAAAACTAACAATAGCGAACAGCCACGTAAGCAAATTTTTCCCTAGGGAAAAAACTTACGTGGCCATTCACTAAAACAAAAATAATTTAACATCATAAACAGGTGGGGGGCTTTGCCCCGCACACCACTCAGTATGGGAGGCTCTGCCCCCCCCACACCCCTAACTAAATATACCAACTCCGAGATCGCACTATAGGGAAGGAAAGGGCAACTCCATGAAGTTGGCCAACCATCTCCTTGCCCTATGATGTATTCATCAAATTGCTTAAATGTGATTCGATGAATATATGTCACTCTTTCCGTATTCACTTAGAAGCATTTACGTGCTTCTAATATAGACCCATTTATTTGTGTGCATTTGTACCTGTCCAGTGTGTATATTTTATATTTGATATTTGCTGTGCTGCAATGCTTCATATATATAAACTGTGGCTATTTAATTTATCTGCTCCAAAGCTCCATATGAACAAACTGTGGCTATTTAATTCTTTTGGTCTGTTCCTCTTAAAATTTGTTGTTTTCTGGCAGATCAGTGATAACATAATTCACTAAATAATGATAGCAATCTAAGTTTCAGTGCTCATATTTAGAAACGTATGGTAACACAAAACATTGTATTCTAGCAACTTTTCTAAGATTATACAAACAATGTTTAAAATGTGTCCCTAGTTTTCAGCCTTTGTCGTCCCCCCAATAAATTTTGGCTTTTTCCATATTTCTTGTGCTGCATAGTTCTTTGGGGGGGAGCTTAGTGCTGCTTATGCCAAGTTTGATTGTGTTAGTAGCACAACAGGTAGAATACTTACGTTTGATACAGAATGTTGTGGGTTGGGTTCTACTCCCACAGTATGTAGATGGATTACTGTAGTCCTGAGAATGTCCTCTTTAGCGGAGATACACAGTAACTATGAACCTGTTACTAGTTTGCTACCCATTCCCTATTTCAATATTACTAGCTTATCATTTTTTTAAACGTAACATAGGTAATGTATTCCTCAAGGGCAACAGGCACTTTATTTGTAGATGAAACAGTGAAATATAAAGATGTTTGCTAGCAGCAACCTCTTCATTAGTTACAGATCTCTTTAATGTGAAATTATTTAGTTGACTTTTACTTCTGCAGAGATTGTGAGTATTTACTGATACTGGTGGATTGTAGACTTTTATGATGGAAATGTTCTGAACTGGGCAGTTCTGTCAAAATTGGTTCATGAATTTGGGTTTATTGCTTATTAGAAAATTTTTCAAAACAATAAATTTAAAACACACTCTAACAAGTGTGCTGTATTATACAAGGAATATAATTTAATACAATCAGGAAGATGTATCATGTTTTGTGTGCAAGGGGCCTATGATTTGAAAACAGCCTAAAGGTAATCTTTATCCGCCACTGGCTAAATGCATTTTCTTTGTATGTAAGTTTCAGTGCTGTTTCAATGAATGTGGGTTTCAAGGGCAGAGAAATTTTAATGCTAAGTCTATTTTCATTGTGAGACTGTATTGCTTTGTTTAGCAGATGTCTATTAATGTTTGTGCTATAAAATGTAAAATAAAAGTTTTAAATGAAATCCTAATAATCATTCTAGAAGTAAAGCAGTATGCACATTATAGTGTTTATGGTAAATAGGTGAAATAGCCAAGTAATGGGACATTCGAATGGATATGGAGGGGAGGGCAGTGTATGGGGGGCCCTATTCAACCATGATTTTGTGAGGGGTGAAGGGTGGCAAACTCAGACAGTCCTGGATGGCACAAACTCTTGTGCTACTCCACTGATCAGTAGGCCATGGATAATGACTTTTAAAGGTCCAGCAAACTATAATCTTTTGCTAAGATTAGAATATTGCCTACCATTAAATGCCCTACTTTTACCACAAAACCCACATTTTGCAAGTCACCAAAAACAAAATCTTAAGGTTCATCATCTTCTCCCTTCCCAGTGAACATCATTGCTACACATTTCAAAAAAATGGTTATCATTTACTACAGGGTCTGGGGCCATATTTTGGTAGTTGTTCAGTTTGCGTTTGAAAGTTAGCATCCCACAATTCCACTGGAGTAGGTGGGGTTACATAATTTTGTATGTAAATTTTATGTTAATCAGCATGCAGATTTGTACCTATTTTTCATGGGCCTTTGTCCAGATTTTTGATGATTCCAGGTTGAGAGGTATGGACCCAGTACAGGCTAATACCAAAATGTTCCTCTCCTACTTGCATGAGCTGTTGAAATCTGACCTAGCATATTAATCTGTTAAGATTCCCCTCTTCTGGTCAAATTAGAGGTAAAGTAATTTGTAAAAGGTGCACTCCACCTGAAAACTCCAATAAAAGCTATCCTACCTGCTTGGGATCTCAGTTTTGTACTGGAGAAGCTCAGTTTCCCTCTTTTCGAACCAGTAACCTCTACCTCTTTCAAATTCTGTACCTGGAAAACCATTCATCTGGTAGCTATCACATCAGTCAGATGTCACCCAAAATACAAGGCATTAAGGCAACCCCTTCCTTCCTTATTTTTCACAATGATAGAGTTCCTTGATGGCCAATCACTCCTTTATGCCTAAAGTGATTAATGAACTGTCTGTCAATAAGGCCAAAAATCTTCCTACCTTCTTCCCCAATCCACAAAACAGGAGAGAAAGGATTCTTCACTCGCTTGGTGTGCATAGACAACTCAGATGCTACCTGGATAAGACTAAAGATATTTGCAAGTCTGACTAACTGTTTATGTATTTACAAGATTCCAAGCTAGGGAACCTAGTTTCTGAACAAACTGTTGCTAACTGGATTACTAAGTCCATTACCATTTGCTTCACCCAACATGGAAAAATATTGCCTTCTTCACCGAAGGCGCATTTTACTTGTGTAGTAACCTCATTTGGAACCTTTTAAAAATTAATTGACTCTAGCAGAATCCTAGAATCAGGTAGCTGGTCTTCTGTGCATACCTTTATCAAACATTTTAGAGTAGATGTATTCTGTATGATCAAATGTACTTAGTGCTGAATGTAAAATACCGGCATTAAGAAGTTCAAACTTACTGAATATTGAATGCCCTAAATATTAGCCTACAAAAGATTGAGAAAGGGAAACTATTTCTTCTTCCAATTTTCACACTAAAACCTACCATAACAGTACGGGAAGTTTTTTTTTTTTTTTAAGTTAAGGGAAGGTGCAGCATTATGGCTAGGGTTAGTATCCATTACTAAGATGGTGCTGGGGGGCCTTTGGGTACTAACCCTGACACTGCCACTTCCTCCAATCCTAAACTTACATCTTTTATTTAAAAAAAATCCTTCCCATACAAGACACACACAGACACACAAACATGCACAAACACACACTAACAACACTATCTATCCCCTTACCTAACCCTGACCCTAACCCTAAAATGCACACACACTCTTGCCCACTCCATACCCCACTCACCTGTCTCAACGAAACATACTGTCAACATTTTCATCATTTGGCTATCTGTACATTCAACATAAAACACCAGACATTCAACAAAATGCAGAGGAACTATGCATCTATATTTTATATATATATATATATATATATATATATAGAGAGAGAGAGAGAGAGAGAGAGAGAAAGATATAATATCTATAGCTATAGATAGATATAGATATTGAGATATTGTTTACGTGGACACTGTGGTGTACATGCTGTATACAGCTATGCCCTTTATTTATTGCTTTTGTTTATCAGGCTTTAATGTTCATAGTGATACATGGGGTGTGCATGAGTATAAGGGAACTGCACAGGAGATTGTACAAGATGGAAAGGGCAATGGCTTTAAGAAAAGGCAAAGAGGGGTTGGAGAGGACAGACACCATAGACACCAAGAGAACTGGAGGCAGAAATAGCTGGTATGGGGTAAGACAAACCAAGACAGAGGATACTAGGGTATGAGCAGATATTATAGGAGGGTTAGGGACAAGAGAAAATGCACAAAAGAGGGAAACAACAGCATAGATGAAAGGTAAGGTATAAGTGTAGAAGTCAAAGTAGAAGGTGCTGGGAAAATACAGGTGACAGTTGTGAAGGAGCAGCAAATCAAAGTATCATGGTACTCAAAACATCAGAAGGCTACAAAGGAAGATAGCAAAAATAATTGTATTTAATTATTTATTTAGAATTTTTTAACTGGTTTGAGCTGGTCTTCTGGCCCTTTTCAGTCACAACCTGGGCACAAAATAGTACAATGGAAGGCAAGAGGAAACATTTTGTACAAGTGACAGTTAAAAACATACATGAAAGATACAATTAAAGGCATTTGATAATGCTGTTGCTGAGGAATTAGAATTTGAGAGTGTAGAGGAACTGTTGTAGGGAAAATGAAAATAATAACAGAAATGTAGTTGGAGTACAGTACACTAGCGGTATTACCAGAGTGAATGTTCAGTATATGCAAGGTACGTGCAATAATACATCACAATAATTAAACACAATACACATAAGCAATTTCGGTCAGATAATACAATATATATATATAATATATATATATCTATATATATATATCTATATATATATATATATATATATATATACATATATTTATATATATATATATATATATATATATATATATATATATATATATATATGGCAATTACCTAAAATTTAACATGTATATAACTATTCAGAATGAGGCCAACACATTTTGGAATTACGAAGATGTGAACCAGTGATAAGAACAGATGGAACATTCCAGGATGTCCAGAGATGTTCATGTGTCAATGAACACCAAATGAATACTGGGGTGGAAGTAGGGGAAAAAGAAAGCAGGTACTTAGCCATAAAGGAGGTAGAGGTGCAAAGTAGAGGATACAAGCAGTCAGCAAGAGTAGCATAGAATGGTCATGACAGGCAGGCATAGCACTGAGATACAGGGAAAAAGCAGTAGCCACTTTGGGAAGTGGCTTAACAGGAGGTGCCCCTAGAAGAAGCAGTAGAAGGAACAATGGAGGCACCAGCATTGAGCATGTGCTTCATAAGTAGGATAGCGGTCACAGAACTGCTATCCATGCCAAGCCTATGGACTAGCAATGCAAGAAAATGAGCAGTAGGCAGTTCATCTGCTGGCATGTGGAATAGGGTAATAAACAAAGGAGTGGGATGTTGGTTAAATAGGAAAGAGACATAAGGAAAGGAGCCATTTTGGCTATAATAAGCTCCATCTCATTCCATTAAAAGCAAATACTGGAAAGGCACATTAAGACATTTATGGCTTTATACTGAAATGAACAGAAAGAACAAGCTAGAAAAAATAGACTATCAAATGGTATTGATGAACAGAAGGTAATAGTGAACAGTAATGTGGAAGAGAAGAGAACAGAAGAGAAGAGAAGAGACGAGAGTGTAACAAACATAAAGAATGAGATAGTACAGAACAGGAAGAATAATAACAGAATTAATAGAAAGGAATGAGGCAGATGAAGAAGCAGCATGGAAACATCAATCAGAGGAAGAGACCAAAATAGAAGGATGCTAGAGAAAAGTGCATGGGTAGGCAACGGTCTGCTAACGTCAAGTGTCACAGCAGTGAATGGGACAAGGATCTAGTAAATAGAAAATAGACAATAGGTGCTGTATAGTCAGTGTAGTGCTCAAAAATTCCAAAAGGCTACAAAGGAAGATAATAAAACTAAATGAGTGAGACCAGCACATCTATGATCACTGAGATGTGAACCAGTAATAGGAATCGATGGAGTACAATGGTCCCAGGGTACATGATGTTTAGGAAAGATAGGGTAGGTAAGCATGAAGGAGAAGCAGTAAACACGAGAGAAGGGTTAGAACAGATATGATAGATCATGGGAGAGACATGTAGGGAGCTAGTAGTAAACTTTCTTACAATAATGCTGCTTGGAGACGAAGGAGACTCGAACACATCAAGACCTACTACAGGCCATCTAACATCAGTACAGGAATGCTGAATTAGATGAAGATGAGCCAAGGATGGACAAAGAAAAAGTCGGTCATTATGATGAGAGATCTCGTTATGTCAGAAGTAGATGGGGGTGTTCCCTTCATGCAAGATCTGCAATGCTCAGTTGTTCTGAACTGGAGGGGTTCAAGAAAAATGCAATGGTCGCAACCAGAAGGTGAGGATACCTGATCTTGTACTCTGTAGGAGGAATGAGATGAGGGATCTACAGGCCAGAGCTCCCTGACTAATAATGGTTAGTAATGACCATGTAAAATTGTAGTCTAGACTGGCCAAACAGAAAGAGCTAGGAAGGGCAAAAATGACCAGCATCCGGGATTATATGGTAGTAAAATACATGAGGATTAAGTTTATATAAGCAGGGGTTTGAGGTGTTAGCAGAAGAGCAAGAATGTAAAAGACCTATGGAATATCATAAAGGACCTATTTAAAATATGTGAGGGGAAAAATTTAAGAGGTTTGCCAAAACAAAAATGAAGAATGAGCCAGACTTGTTTAGAGGGAAATAAGGATAGTCATACACGATATGTAAACGAAACAAGAAAAGTGGGGGGGGGGGCAAATGGGAATGATCAATAGAACTATGTGAAAGCTTGAAATATGGCAGTAAAGTACATGAAGAAGACAAAGCAGGAAACGGACACAAAATTAGCAGAAGGCATTCAGGAAGGAATGATTGCCTTATTTGGATAGGTAGGAGAAAGAAAGGGGCCAGGGAGGGAAACTGGTGAACCAGCATGGAAAGAATGGAAATATAAGCAGGCTAAGGTGTAAATACACATTCTGATGAACATTTTGCATAAGAACCACGCTCAAAGTATCTGGCAGGAAAGGGAGGTCTGTCCGACAAGGAATGCAGTTTAATTTAGATACAAGAAAATACATGTGACAGACAGAGAGAAGTGGACAGGTAAAAGTTATATCTAGAATGATTGCCAGAGGCTGAGATAGGTCAGACCTTTGAAAAACTACTAGATTTCTAAACATATAGAATGGAAAAGGGAGAGGCATCTGCATTAGGGTGGCTGAAACACTCAGACTAGTCAGATCTTGTCTCCTACTGATAACTTATTTATATAATGTTAAGTCAATGTGATGTGGCGGTAGGCAGGACAGAGCCTTGATGAATTACTCTGGACAGAACCAGGGTGTAAACATTCTAGTAATCAGTCAGGGAGCAAACGGCATTCTACAAATAGGAATAATGTCAGTGGAATGAAAGCATAGACATAATATCCACTAACAGCATTAAAAACTATAGAAAAAACATATACCAACTGGACAACCACAACTGAAGACACGGCTTTAATAAAAATGATGATAAGAATAGCAGCAAACAAATTCCATGTAAAAATCAGATAAAAAAGGACAAGCGCTTTCGCATACAGCTTCTTCAGATCCTATAAGAAACTAAAAAACCATGAACATTTTTAAACTAACACTTGACCTATCAAAAACAAGAGAAAATTGCGCCAAAAAACAATGACATAATTTCCTCATACAATCAATGCAACTTCCTATGTGCCTTAAGCCTCCGCCCACTCAAAATGGGTTTGATATTAACCTGACTATTCAACCCTGGATGCTTATATACTTGCATCCTAAGAATCCATTGTAGCGCCATCTGTTCCAGATAGTTGTTACAGTCACCACCTCTCACATTTTTAAAAATATGCAACACCCTAAAAGAAAAATCATGTCCATGTCATTCAGATTGATGTTTAGCAAGGGCATTGTTTATATCACCCTTCCTCATATTTGACATATGTTTGTATACTCTGTCCCTCAATCGTTGGATAGTTTTACCCACATAGAAGCAGGGGCATACATCACATATTGCTAAGTACACTATAAAACAGGTAGTGAAGTCTGCATAGAATCTGGGAATAAATTCAAACACTAAAGTGGGGTATTTATATATTTGTTGTTTAGTCAAAACCCTACACACACTACAAGACCTACAAGGATAAGTCTCAGTGCGTTGACTTGACTGTCCAGGGCATTTAATATCATTGCACAACAAACATTTAAGATTGTTGTTGCTTTGATAAATGAAATATGGTGCGGCCCCTATTAAGCCAGTCGTTGCAGTGTCCAATGTTAAGATAGCCCAATGTTTCTGTATGATACTTTTTATAACATTGTTATTGCTGATAAAATTAGTTATAAATGAAGTATGACATTTTGTCTTCCTTCTATTGATCATGTTATCATCCCTAACCCTCAAAATCGGAGCATTGACTATCAAGGCCCGATCTTGAGTGGCACTAGGTTTGGTAACATTTTGTTCCACAAAGGAGGGTTGAAAATCACCCAGCCTATCAACTTCAAGGCTATCACATATTTCCCTAACAGTAGTGCAATTATATCCCCTATCAATAAACATTGCCTCCAGAGTATCAAATTCCCGTAGCCTGTCACCCTCATTGTTACAAATCCTGGACACTCTAGTGAATTGACTTTTCACTACACTTGAAAACACATGTCCAGGATGCATACTATCTCTAGAGAGAAGATTGTTACACTAACATGGCTTTCTAAACAGTGTGGTGTTAATGCCCCCTATTGTATCTTTAGTTACTGATATGTCTAGGAAGTCTACATGTAAAAAAGAGTGGGTGACAGTAAACTGAAGAAACTCTGTGGTAGACTCTAAATATTCAATATATAGAAGAAGGGACTCAACGTCACCTTCCCAAACAATGAAGACATCATCAACAAACCAATAAATAGAAAAGCACTTAGGTAACACTGCAGACTTTATGAAGTTTAACTGACTCTGAAGATGCCCAGGAGGGTGAAAGCGCTTAGTCAGTGATGTGTGTTTTTTTCTTGTTCCTTATATTTGGATAATAAAGGTTCAGTGATTTTACCTGCAGTGTTACCTAAGTGCTTTTCTATTTATTAGTATTTTACAACTGTAGGATCATCAACAAACTGTCTACAGTGTCTCACACCTCTATATAATGGACTCACAGTCAGGTTATTATCCTCCCAAAAATGCATCACCAGATTTGCATAAGAATTGGCGCAGGGGGTGCGCATGGCTACCCCCCATCTCTGTAGATATAACTGTTCCTCAAACAGGAACACGTTATTATTCAAAATCAAGTCAAGCAAGGTACAGACTAAACTAACATCTAGATTCAATGAGAATGCATCACTACTCAAGATCTGCCTTATCGCTTCTATCCCATACTCATTGGGTATGGTAGTGAAAAGATTTTTAACATCTAGAGTAACCAATAGCAGATCAGTGATATCATTCAACTGAACAAATTCATCAAGATCCTGCAAAAAATGCACAGTATCCCTCATAATTGTATTTATAGACCTAACTATTGGCTAAGTAGCCCCTCTCCATAAATGGAGAGGGGATCCGTTACCCAGTCCCCCTCCGGCAACAATGGGTCTCATAGGTGGCTCAATCAAGGATTTATGAACCTTGGGTAGCCCTTTGATAACTGGTATCATGGGATGAGGCACCTTGAAAAACTCAAACAGTCCCTCATTAATCTCCCTGGTCATAAGTAAATCAAATATACAATCATTCACATATTTAATAATGGTCCTAACCCATGCCCAATCTATCATATGATAGGTATCCAAGTCATTCAATAAAATAGACATTGCTTTTACATAATCACACCTGTCCATTAATGCTATAGCACCACCCTTATCGGATGGCTGAATTATAAGATCCACATTATTTTTCAAATCATTCAATGCCTTATATTCTGCAGCGCTCAAATTATAAAAGTTACTTTTATTGTAACCACTTAAATTCATAATCAATTCCTTCTCACAAGCTTGCACAAATAGTTCAACATGAGATGCTATAATAGGCAAGAAGGTGCTAGGTCTTCTATATTGAGTAACTTGCTACTCTTGGGCTTCACCAAACATTAGACCCAGAGCAACTTTCCTGGCAAAAAGCTTCAAATCAAATAAAACATTACTTACTCTGGCTGGAGTGGCTGGAATAAAAGTTAGTCCCTGTTCCAGCACAGAGCATTCTAAACTAGTCAAAAAATGCATAGAAAGATTCACCACCAAATCCTTTATTGTCTCATCTTCTGCTGCGTTGAGCCTCTTTCTTTAGACACTTTCCTCTTCTGTCTCCCTCTGCTCACAGAACGAGGATATTGCAGCTTCCTTGGTTGTACCGGAAGGGGTAAAAAAACTATCCAGATTGATAGGTGCAGTATGCTTGGGTCTGGCTCCCTCCTGGATGAAGTTGCTCCTATGTAACTGCAAGGCCTGTTGGTTCAAAGGGGGCATGCTTAATCTTCACCAGTGGTAGCTAACAAATCATTGCCTAGGTTCAACTCATACGCCAATCCATCCGGATACACAGATTTATCCTGCACTATCCTCTCGGTGGGAACCTGAGACGTAGTGGGTAACGTTGATTCATTCCCTTCCAATGTCACTCTCTCAGGTCTCCGTTGGTTCGGAGCACCATTCTCTGAAGGTACATTATGCGAATCCCTTGGCCAAAGAAACACATGCCCCAGTTGGAAGTCTTGTAGATCTCTCTGCATCTTCCGTTGTTTAGTCTGCCGTAACCTCATTTCTTATAGCGTAATGTTAGAATAAAGATTCTCAACAAGGCTATTATAAATGTCACCACAGAACTTAAGTACAAGATTATTGTGTGCTTGCTCAATACTCAACAATAGCTGTTCTTTCAAGGGTTTGAAATAATTTATCATCAATCTGATGTAGGTAAAACTACAGTCTATATTAAATTTTTGCCACTTTTTAAGTAAATCCAGGTGTGCATTCCCACAGGTCGGCATGCACAACACCCGCATGCCCCTGGGTATAACCCGGTAATGTAGGCATGCTTCAAGGTGTAATTGCTGCCATGTGAGATGTTTTAATCTAAATAAATCATTCTCTAGATCTTTAACACTCATGGTGAAAGTTTCAAACTCACTGGTGTCTTGTCTTATTGTAGAGGAAACATCTTGTTGATAAGCTAGACCAAGGAGTGGATTTTCATGTTGTTTAATAATAGCAGTCCATTTTTCTTTCATACGCTCCTTAACTTCTTGAGTTACATCAGCAGACAGCATAGTTATGGTATCATCAGCCATGTGTAAGCAGTGGAAAACAATCCACAATGCAAACAAGAAAATAACCAGTGGGTACTGAATGTCCAGGTGAAAACCAAACTTCAGAAAAAACATATACCAACTGGACAACCACAACTGAAGACACGGCTTTAATAATTTTAAGGCACATAGGAAGTTGCATTGATTGTATGAGGAAATTATGTCATTGTTTTTGGCACAATTTTCTCGTTTTTGATAGGTCAAGTGTTAGTTTAAAAATGTTCATTTTTTTTTAGATTCTTATAGGATCTGAAGAAGCTGTATGCGAAAATGCTTGTCCTTTTTTATCTGATTTGTACATGGAATTTTTTTGCTGCTATTCTTATCATCATTTTTATTAAAGCCGTGTCTTCAGTTGTGATTGTCCAGTTGGTATGTTTTTTCTGAAGTTTGGTTTTCACCTGGACATTCAGTACCCACTGGTTATTTTCTTGTTTGCATTAAAAACTATGTTATACTTAAAAAAGCACTTTTGCAGTGGACTAGTTCCCTGGCACTTCCCTTTAAATGCCATATAGCTGTGAAAGAATTCAGTTCAGAATACAGTTTGAATAAATTGCTTTAATATTGCTACACACTCGAGTGTGCTAGCTTGTACTGCACTTGAATTGTTTTAGTGCTGTTTTAGCTGCTTTTCTGTAACAAAAAATAAATAAATAATTCTAAGCTTGTTTCCTGCCTTTCCTGTAACTAGTCTAGTCCAGTTACAGATTTGCTGTATCCAGGACTGTTTGGAAGCTTCTGAGCCCCCCAAGCCTTTCTGTGTTGAGGGAAGCCTTCTAGCTTATCAGTGGAAGTGGTAAGCACTACATAGCCTATCTACCACATAAGGAGTGGTTTCTGGCCCAGAAATTGTAGTTTATAGGCCGTTTGAGCACTTTTTCCATCTCCTTCAACTTTTTGGTTTAAAAGCCTGCATTTGCGCTTGTTTCCCACCTTTCCTATAACTAGTCTAGTCCAGATACAGATTTGCTGTATCCAAGACTGTTTGTAAGCTTCTGAGCCCCCCAAGCCTCTCTGTGTCAGAGAGAAGTCTTCTAGCTTGTCAGTGGGAGTGGTAAGCACTATGTAGCCTATCTACCACAAGAGGAGTGGTTTCTGGCCCAGAATCTGTAGTTTATTGGCCGTTTGGGCAGTTTTTCCATCTCTTTCAACTTCCTGGTTTAAAAGCCCACGTTGCGCTTGTTTCCCACCTTTCCTGTAACTATTCTAGTCCAGATACAGATTTGCTGTATCCAGGACTGTTTGTAAGCTCCTGAGAGGTACCAAAGTCTGCTCTTCAATTTTTCCCTTAGATCTGCTAGTTCTCTCCTCTCATGCACTTTTACTAGCTTATTAGTCTAGCACTTTACCATACCAGACTTCTTGTAGCAATTATTGTCGCACACAAAAGTGCTACCAGCGCTAAAAGTTCTACAAGGAAAAAGCTGCAGTATTTATTATTAATGCCCACCCCTCCAGGCATGTCTAAAGGTCAGTTCCCTGTGCTTTCTCCTTTTAACCTGGTGAACTTGGGCATTTTGAGGCAATGTAGCAACTGCCTTGTGTACACCGACAACCCTCTCCTCTTACCTCCCAACACTCAGACTTGTGAGAGATGCACTTAGATATCCAAATTGGAAGCCACGCACTCTCAAGCCAAGACCGGAATAGCTGGTCAAGAGGAGAAGGTCAACACTTTCACCACACCACATGGAACACATAGCCCTCCAGAACACACACCAGCACTGCCTTCACATAAAAACACAAACCACAAACCCACCTTCATGGAGGCTCTCAATAAAAATCTACCCAAACAACAGAGACCTCCAAGGCAGAAACACACTCGACCACTACAATACAACACTAATCACAAGTCACATAACTCTCTTAAATAGTATGCCATTCAACAAAAGCCCCTAAGGCAAAACAGCATGCCCAGCACACTAGTCATAGGTGACTCAGTAGTGAGGCACACTGATGTCCCACTCACTAGGTTGAATAAGGAGAAAGTAACAGTCAGCTGCCTGTAAGGTGACAAGATCCGCCATATAACGCACCCACTTAGGACCCTCAACAGCAGATACAAGTATGGCTCTGTCATTGTACATGTGGGTGTGAATGACTTGAGACGTACCTCCCTGGACTACATGAAATGAGACATGGAGGAGCTCTTGGCTTATGTAGCCCAGACGAGTATAATCTTAGCCCTGAGCAGCATCCTACCATCCTACCATCACCCAGAATGATACCACAGTACAAGCAGAAAATAATTGACTTCAACAATTGGCTAAGTTTCTGGTGTCATTCTAAGGGGATCCAGTATCTGTCTGCCTTGGATGATATGATTGACAGACCTCAATGCTTTGCCAGAGATGGCCAGCATCTGTCACCCCTGGGCTTCCAGATACTGGCCAAGGCTCTTGCCACCCCTATAGTGCCTTTTTTAGGTGACGTTCCAAAGACCAAATTACCACTGTAACAGCTACAAACAAATGCAATCTGAGGGTCATGCTGCTCAATGCTAGAAGTCTAAATCTCAAAATGCACTCGCTCAAAGTACTCCTTAAAATGGAGAACATCGATATTTGTGCTGTAACAGAGACCTGGTTCAAGGCAACAGAAATCACCCTGCAATATCAGGCTATAACTCATTCCAGAATTTATTTTATTAAACCTGTGGTCTTACTGGCTTGTTTTTTATTTTATTTTGGTCTTGGTGGTTTACTATAACTCAATCCTTACCTTTCAGCCCCAGAACCGAAGCTCCAAAGGTGGTAGTGTTTCCATATTCATAAAGGATGCGCACACCTCCAGACTGGTAGCCCAACATAACACATCAGAGATACTTCAGGTGCAGCTAACATTGGGTAAGACAATGATTCAGGTTGTAGCCTGTTATAGGTCCCCAACCATGTCCCAAGACACTCACTCCATGTTCCTAATCACCTTGGAGAATATTAGGGTCCAACCTAACACACTCATACTGGGCAATTTCAACTACCCCTCCATTAACTGGGAAAACTATTCATATACCAATACACTTGCCAAGCATTTCCTGAAATTCATTAATTCCAATGCCCTGGACCAGATCGTTCTTATCCCCACTAGAGGTAGCAACATCCTTGACTTGGTCATTACTAACATGCACAACCATTGCTCTACACCAATACTTAATTTCTCCCTGGTTAGATCCACAAACTAATCACCTTGGAAATCCACATCCCTCCCACCCCCACCGCAAAGGTAACCACCATGAAAAACTTCTCCAAAGTTAACTTTGGGCTCCTAAGAACAGAGGTAGCTAACTTCACGGCACCCATGCAAATGGAGAATAGTCGCATGACCAGTGAATCATACACCAATGCACTGTACGAACATGTAGAAAAATGCATGGATCTTGTCATACCCAATAGAACCAAGACGCTCTCCTCCAAAAAAAGGAAGCCAATCTGGTGGTCCCCTGCCATAAACAAACTCTACAACAGAAGAGGAAACTGATGCAGAATAAGGTGAAGTCCCAAGACTGGAAAAACTCCCTTATCAGCCTTAACAAAATGTTGAGATCCCTCATCAAATCCCCTAAAGCTAGCTATGAAAACAGAATTGCAACAGATAGTAAAGACAACCACAGACCCTGGGAACTATCACCCCATTAGCCTGACAAGTCTGATGAGCTATGGAACACATCATCATGGACCTAATAAACAAGGATATAGGGAATCTCCAAACTCTGGATCCCACACAGTTTGGTTTTGTGAAGGGTAGATCATGCCTGCTCAACTTGGTCGACTTCTTTGAGTCAGTCATCAGAGCTGTGGATGAAGGCAAGGTGGTTTATACAGCCTACCTTGATCTGGCCAAGGCCTTTGATACCATTCCCCTCTCAGGAATCATAGAAAAACTCACTAAGCTAGGCATCAACCCCTATATCACTAGGTGGGTTGCAAACTGGCTCACAGATGGAACCCACAGTGTGAAAGTAGCTGACTCCAAGTCAGATTGCTGACCAGTCTTGAGTGGAGTCCCACAGGGATCGGTCCTGGATCCTCTCCTATTTGGTATCTACATCTCAGAAGTCCAGTCCAACATGAACGGTCTCTGGCTGACAAAGTTCACAGATGATTGCAAGCTGGATGCCACTATTAACTCCCCAAACAATGGTGACATCCTACAGAAAGGCCTCACTGAGATCAACGACTGGTGGCAGAACCATGGCCTTAAGCTCAACACCAAAAAATGTGTCAGCATCCCCTTTGGAAAAAACCCAGTTCCCATGAACTACCACATCGATGGTAGTCCACTGAACACAGAAGGCATTATAAGAGATCTGGGAACACAGGTTGACAGCAACCTCTCTTTTGACCACCACACTGCCACTGTGGTCAGAAAGTCCTTCTATGTGGCACATCTCATTACTAAGGGTTTTGCATCCAGTAAGAAAGAGGTCATTGTCTCCATCTACTCTTCCCTCATTAGGCCAGTCATCGAGTACAATGCCCCATTTTTCATGTACCTCACTAAACACCTGCAACAACTGGAGAGGCCACAAAAGTACCTCACAAAAGGGATCCTAGGCCTTAAACACTTGTCCTATATGGACAGACTCAAAAAACTCCAACTATTCTCTGCCTCATATCGCCTGCTTAGAGGTGATCTCTGCTTGACTTATAAAGCCATGTCTGACCCAGCTCTGTTAAAAATGCTACATCTAAAGAAATCCCAATCCCTCCACATCACATGCTCCAGAGACCTCAACCTCATTACCACAATCAACAGAACGTGTTGGAGGGACAGGTTCATAACCCAGAGACTGTCCATGCTATGGAATAGACTTTCCATACATGTCAAACAGAGCACCTTACTGGCCCTCTTCAAGAGAAATCTTGATGAGTGGATGGGAAATAGAAAATTCACCCTGGGGCTCTCTCCAGTGGCTCTACTCGACAGAGGCACTGGAAACTAAGGTCAGGTGGCACGATGCCAGGGTAATCCTATGGGCTAGGCTTGTAAAGGCTCCAAGGCCATTAGCCTAGTACATGCCTATGAACCTATGAGAATACTAACTTCAGGAGTAAGCAAGTATTTCTTTATTCTGAGGCTAGGTAACAGTTAAGTATACTTCAGTGTTAGTGCATGTTAAAGTTTTTGCTGTGATGTTGATGCAATGGTAAAGACACCCTCAAAAGAATTACACAATCCTTCATTAAAAAAAAAATGGCCCCATACAAATATCAGAGTTAGCTGAGGGGGATATGATTGCCCTGAGAAAGGAAGTGCTAAGCTGTGCATGCAATGGAAATATGAAAGAGATCCACCAAGGATTTCTGGAAGCATATTAGGGTCTTTGTGGTAAAAGTGAGAAATAACTGTGTACCATCTGCAAAGGTAAATACTGATACATCAACAGCAATGTTTAGGCAAGACAATGTGCAACATGAACTACACATTATCTGTACAACTCATGCAATTAAAAGCACTTCAGAACTGTGGCAGCCACGTGCTTGAATTTTGACCCTCATATATAAGTGATCAGGTCAGGATTGCTGGAAGAGTAGATCCACGCTACCATGTCTGAAGGAAAGCTTTAAATTTTGTGACTGGTTTTGTGACACAAAATTAATAAGCTATGCAGTGTGCCCCACTTACTATAGCTAGTTCACAAATGAAACAGGAGAGAACAGGGAAATAAGAATAGGATGGATGCCTGACCTTGCCAGTCAATGTCAAATTGCTCCTGGATTCTTCCCATTTGTTACATGTTCCTGATTACAGTTTATACACTATAAGATAGGTACAATGCAGGTTGTCAGAGACTGAAAGTGTGTGGGGTGGATGAATGTCTTCTAAACTTCAGGTTTTCCAGCACAGGATCTGCATAAAATATATTATAGCACAATGCCTGTATGACTTCTTACTAAATGTAGTCTGCTGACTGTTGAAATATAACTGTAAAAGTATAATTTACTAAGAAATGTCTTGAATGGGCAAACTGGGTCTGTATATTTGTATACCCTTTCATACATGTTCAGTGCAGTCCTGTCTACCACTTGTAAGTTCTGCATCCCTCACTATTTTAATGTCTCATCGAAGACGGCGTGGTGTGCAGATATGGTACAAAGTCACTGTAGTCCTATCCCTCTTTTATAGAAGGTGAAACATCATGCAGTACTGCAACAAAGGCAGCACTACACTCAGTATATACTCTTCTGAATAACTGGGAGCAGGCACAGGAGCCAGAGTACTAAACTTCTTTTCTTTGGCTAGAGATAGTAGATTACATGACATGATGCAAAACTGCATTCTTGCACAGAGACAAAAAGACCAGAATAAGTAAAGTATGTTGTATCCCTGCATTTTATCTCTTCCTTGCAGCATAAAAGGGGAACATTGTAAAAAGTATTACATTTTAAAAGAGTATCAACATGCCAACATTTTCTGAATGCCCAAGGTAATGACTTAGAGGGAGGTGATTTATAGGAATTCTGCTTCAGAGTGGACACATATTTTTAATATGCACAGCTTCTCAACACCTAACAATTTACTTCTGGAATTAAGAGAACACAGACACGTAGCAGGTTATAAGGACTAAGTATTTACAATACTGCACAGAAATGGAATGAAATGCAGTGCCTTTGATTTGATGAATGAGAAAATAATGTCCTCTAAAAAACCTCTCAAACCAGTATACAGAAACCCAGACGTATGTACTGGATTAAGTTTTAGAAGTGTTCAGGCAGATGATAGGCTTTGCTGCCTAAAATGTCTCTTCTACACAGAGAAACCCATGATACATGTTTATTTTGCTAAATAAACTGTGAATAAACCCGTGTCACCCACTGGATTCCCAGTGATTCACAGATAAGATACAGATAATCAAAATAGGGGAAGTTAACTCCACAAAGAGAGCAGCCACCACTGCAGTCCTCCAGGTGCTGTGCTGGGATGTCTCTTGTTAGACATCTACATTTGACGTAAAAGATAACGCCAAAGGGCTCTGGGTGACTAGGTTTGCAGGTGACTACATGGTAGGAGTTGTCACTGATTCTCAAATGTCTTAGTCATCCTGCAGGAAGGTTGGTCTCAAAAAATAACTGGTGTCAAAATCATGGTCTGAAACTAAATGCCAAAAAATGTATTATTTTGTCCTTTGGGAATGGTTCCCTATTAGAAGACTAAAGACGCATTCTTTCGAATGCGTCTTGGTTGAACTCAAAAGCCTGAAATGGCAAAATATCGAAGCAGCTTTTAAGCAAATTCTTTCCCTGGGAAACAATTCGCTTGGCCGCTTCGTTACTTTGCCGTTTTCGGCACTGTAGTGCGGTGTCAGAGTTGGTATATTTAAGTAGGGGGGTGTGGGGGTCGAAGCCCCCCACTTAATGTAATGTTTAAAGTGTTTTATTTTTTTTTTTTTTGTTGGAACAGCAATTTTTTTTCCCTAGGAAAAAAAATCGCTGTTCTGACAGTTCAAAATTGTAAGCTTTTGCTTACATGGGGTTGATTAATCACCATTCGCTTTTTTAAGCATTCAGTGATCTAATATAGACCCTTTGCGAATTCATCTATCCCAGAGAACTACCACATTAACAGTACTCCCCTAAGAGATGACCCAGTTGTTTGGGATTTGGGGACTTATGTGAACAGTGACCTAACTTTCGACTAGCATGTTTCTATTATTATAAGAAAGTCCTATATTGCGCAGCTTATAAACAAAGAGATTGTGTCTAGATCTAGGGAAGTCATTTTTCCCCTTTATTCAGCCCTCATTAGGTCAAGCATTGAAAATAATTCCCCCTTTGGCATGGATCTGTCCAGAAATGCCAACAGAGATATGTTACTGAAAGGATTCAATGAATAAACAACATATCCTACATGGACTGACTCAAAGCCCTGTCACTATACTCAGTATTCTACAAACTGCTAAGAGTTGACCTGTGTCTGGCGTACAAGGTGTGACGAATGGAGGTACTGCCAGCACAGCTAGCTGGAATTTTGTATATAATTATATGTCATTTGTGAATATCAAACTGATTTATATAAGATGCTTGTGTTACAAATGTATTAGAGCTATATGTCATACAAGTTGTGGGTGTTACAAATGTATTAGAACTGTATGTCACGTGTATATAAAACTGATTTGTATAGATGTTTGTGTTGAAAAGGTATTTGTAAAGTGCTTGTGTCTGAAATGTATCCACAGTGTGCCCTGCTGGAGAGAACAGAAATGTACGTGCACTACTGTAACTGTTTAAATGTATATGTCTTAACAGAGGAAACTGGAAACCAGGAGGTTAATCACAGTCCAGCAAACTTTAAAACATATCTGAAATTAAATCACTTTATAGGCTAGGCCATAAAGATGTCATATCTCAGGTTTCAATGCAGACAGAGACACAAAGTCTGTACTAGGAAGCTTTCTGTATTATCTTTGGGGTGAACTAATTACTACTCTGGAAGTGTGGAGGTATCCAATTGTTTTATGCCTTCCAGTGCCTACCACAGATCTGAGCAAAAGCCCTTGTGTGTTTATTGTTACAGGTAGGTGTTAAGTCCTGCCAGCTTCCAGCAATGGGGGTTTGCACTGGAACTAGAAGTCAGATGACCAGAAGTGATGTCATTCTGCAAGCTATCTCAGAAGTAATATTTTAGATGTTATTTTGAGAAATCTCTTAGTGAAACAGAGCATTCTGTATTCTGTCTTAGGATGGGCAACAAGAAGGACACTTCGTCACATCATCTGCCTTGCGCTCTTATTAGGGAATAGTGTAATTCTTTTAGATTCAGTCAGGAATATAGTGACACTTGGTTTAGATATTGTTTTTCTTTATGTTTTTTTTTTTTGTGATTCTGAACTCTGATGTCATTGTAAATATATATGTAGTATTTTCTTGTTCTTTATTATTTATTATTCAACATATTTAAACATTTCATTCTAGCTGATCTTTGTAGAGGTATTTAAGTTTTGAGAGTACTTGCATATTTATTTGGTGACACTGTGTGGGCTAATCTTAATAGCCTTGTTCTTGGTCAAACTACCATTTGTATTAATAGTAATTTCACTCACTATATTGGGTACCCTGGTAAGGGCCTTAAAGTAGCTGGTGAGGGGTTCTGGTGGTATTGATAACTACCTTATAGTCTGGGTAAGAAGGGCATAGCTAGTAAACCTGTGCCAGCCTTTCCCAGATGTGTGTGTGTGTGTGTGTGTGTGTGTGTGTGTGTGTGTGTGTGTGTGTGTGTGTGTGTGTGTGTGTGTGTGTGTGTGTGTGTGTGTGCGCATGCACACGTGCACAAGCTCACAAATCTAATCTCAAAGAGTGTGTGTTTGTCAGCTACTTGGGCAGGGACCTGAAGCACTGGTTGGACAGATAAAGTGTTGAAGGACTTGGCTTGAAACCCTGGCTAAGGACTCAACTCTATAGCTGTTCCAGTGAGAAGTCTTATTGGGGATCTGAAGAAAGAGAGAGGAACCAGCCCCAGACTGACTGTGCTTCTTGTGTGCTGCTATGGGAAATTGTGCTTGATTGTGCTTGATGCAGAGACCTGCATATAGAGATACTGTGTGTGTACCTGTTATCCTCTCAGTGAATGTCCCCTTTTGTTGTCAGTGCTGAGGATTGAGGTTCCTTGATTACAGGCCCAGAGGTGGATGGTCATCACACAAAAGCAACTGGAGATATGCACAAAATGACACCTGAAGATGAGATCCTCAGGTATGAAGATGTTCAGCATACTATGGGGGAAGAGCATTGGACATGTATGTGTAGTGCTACAGATTATGACACAGATTGATTAAATCTGAGAAGATGTCCATTTGCTGAGGAGCTCAGAGATGAAAGGAAGGTTGGTTTTGCAAAGAACTATACACCATTTCAACTCAGAATGTAAGCACTATAAACCAAGGAAAACTTTATATGGTTAAATATGAGATGACAAGAATAAAATATGGATATCTTGAGAGCTAATAAACAAAAAACAGACTAGAATAGGTAATTTTACATCTCATGATCATTAGATCCTACTTTGGGCAAAAATCTTGCAAACAAACGGAGTAGTCCTCATATTTAATAAAAATATTTGAATGTCAGTGTTCAGTTATGAACCAAAAAAATTATTATTTTGATCAGACTTGAAGGCAAGCCATTCAACATTACAAATGATGCAAGTTATACTCCAACTAAAGTAGCAAACGCAGAGGAAGTCAACCAATTTTATAAGGATCTGTAACACCTTCATTATATAACACAAAATCAATATTACATTTATAATAGATGACTGGGATTCAAATGCCACAGTTGGTAGTCAAAGAATAACTGGAAAAAGTATGGGCAAGTTTAGCTTTGGAGTGTGACATGAAGTAGGAAATGTTGACAAGATAATTTACAGGTCGTAGTAAACCCTCTTTATTCAACACTCTAAGAGATGGCTTTACTCATGAATATCATTAGACAATAAATACTGAAATTAGATTGTCTGTATACTTGCAGTCAGAGATGGAAAAACTCTATATAGTCAGCAAAAATAAAATCTGGAGCTGACTGTGGTTCAGACTGCCAGCTTCCTATTTCAATGTTAAGAATTAAATTAACTAAAACAAGTAAAGGTGCTATGCAAATTAGATGGGAGCTTAACAATATTCCATATGAGTATGTAGAGGAAATTAACAGAATGCATGAATAGCCATAGGCAGACATTTGTAATATTGTCCACTAGGTGGCAACAAACATTTTCCAAATAAAAAATTATGAGGTCAAAATGTCCATTTATAGAAGCTTTAGAAATGGCTGATGAAAGAGTGAAAGCAAAAGGTAAAGAAAATAAGGGAGGTACGTCAAATTGCGTAAAAGAGTTTCCGAGGATGCCAGAAAGGATACGAAAACATATTTAAACAAACAGTGCAAGGAAGTAGGAAGAAGATAACAGAAAGAGAAAGATGAGACCTACTGGGAAATGTAAAGGAAACTTTTGAGTGAAAATGGACATGATAGAAAAAACAATGATGAGAGACTAGAAGCAGAAGATACTAAAAAAATGTGTCAGGAATTTACAGGGTTATATAAGACGGTCCCTAATATCACTGACAAGTATAATGAAAAAGTCTCTGATGTAGAGCCAAGCATCCCCAAAGGTAAAGTTAACTAGGCCCAATTAAGCCTCCATAGTAAGAAGGATGCAGGAAATGACAGACTTTAAGCTGAATTGTTTAAAATCCAAATAAATTATACTTCTACAATATTACTCATAATTTGCTAGCAGATTTGGAAATTACAGCAGTAGCCACTTATCTGGAAAAGATAAATTTCCATTTAAACTCCTGATAAGAGCAATGCTCGTATCATTAAACAATTGCACTTATTTTGCATGCTAAAAGGTAATGGTGAAGATCCTGCAATCTAGACACCACCAATACATGGAATGAGAGAACTCCAGGATGCACAAGCTAGGTTTAGAAGGAGAAGAGGCATCAAAGATAAATTTTCAAAATCTGCTGGATAAAAGAGGAACAAGAATGCCCCAGAAAAAAATACTTACTTTTGTTTTATTGACTAGTAGGAAAAATGTGACTCTGTGGATCAGAACAACCAGTGGAAGATTTCAGGTTACCTTATTTGCATTTTGAGTAATCTGTATGTAGACCCAATAAACAACAGTTAGAACAAAATATGGAATAACTAACTGATTCAAGACTGTGAAAGAAGTGCAATAAGGCTGTATATTGTCACTCTATTTATTTAATGTGAAATGCTAGGCTAGATGAGTCAGATGTTAGAATTAAAATTGCCATCAGAACTACTAACAACCTCAGATATACAAATGTTATAAGTCTGATGGCTGAAAGTGAGGAAAAGAGTGTGTAGATGAAGGGAAGGTGGAACGTGCAAAAGCTATCTTGTTGCGCAGCATGAAAAAACTAAGATAATCTCATCTGGTCCTATATTCTTTGCAAATCAATGGCAAAGAAGTGGAGGCAGTGATAGAGTTTTTATTTATTTTTATTATTACGGATGCATCTTATTTATACTTGTGTTTTTAGAGCATTTGTTAGATCACTGCTTCATTTACATAAAATTTTAGCACTAAAAGCATAACAGATAAGTGAGCGATTCTTACTTTGTGAAAGCATCTGAGAAGTGCACATGCTAGCACTGGTTACTTCTCACTGTCTTGAGAGTTATGATCTCTCCCCCACCCTGAACTCCCCAGCCTCCCCCATATCATCACTTTTAAAGTTGCCACTTTCCACCCACCTCTTCATACAAACCGCTCCTTTCTTAAAGGCATATCTCTCACCTTTCTTGCATAAAACTCCTTCTCCAGTTAACTCCCTCTTAGCATCCTACGAAACTTTGCTCTCACCCATCATCCATCCACAATGCCATCAATCCCTGTGGCTTCTACCAATCAATCTTCACACTATCTAAATACAACCAAACCTTTAATAGAAAATATACATTTGACTGGATCCTGACTAACAACCCAAGCAATATAACTTCACCAGGCTCACTCCTTGACACCTTAACTGATTGACTCCCCACTTTCACCATCAGACAGCATATCACTACTTAGAAGTTCCATCAATGCAATCATACACATAACCTCTCCACCCTCCTAGGACTTTTCAGTCACAAGCCAAGCTTATAAGTGCACTTACAAATCTTTATACAGAAATACAATGTGTTATACGGACAAGGAAGTTACATATAACAGGACAATTTAAGCATTATATACAAGCTTAGGAAATACATTTTAAATAATATGCATAACGCAAACAAAAAAATGACTAGATAAATGCATTGCATTGTATACAATATTATATACAGTTTATACATTTTGTTAAATATTAACTCAAGAATTATTTTAACAGTTTGGTAGAATCAGCCATCATCTCAAAAGCAAGTACATTTTATTTCACCCTGAAGATTTTTTTCAGGGTAATTTTAAATGCTTGTGTTTCTTGGAGATTTGCAACTTCTATTGGCAGGTGGTTTCAAGTTGTGGGACCTAGTCTTGAAAATGCGGTTTCACCCGTGGTAGTTTTGATTGGTAGTCTGGACAGAATTAGGTTACTCTCCTAGCTGCTTCTCAGCGAGTAGGTATGCTCTTTTTGAGGAAACAATCACTTCATTGGGGAGCAGTAGCCATGATTAATGATATATATGTATACACACACACACACACACACACACACACACACACACACACACACACACACACACACACACACACACATTTTACATATATATATATATATATATATATATATATATATATATATATATATATATGTGTGTGTAGAGAGAGAGAGAGAGAGAGAGACAGACAAGAGAGAATAAGTAGGAGTTTGCTATTTCCTCACTGGATGTTGCAAATTGTTGTAATAAATATTTATTATATTTGCATTTGTTTTATCAGGAAAGTGTGACTAGGCCTAAAATAGACCTGTTTGCAGTAGAGCCCCAGAAAGAAAAGCTCTAATCAGGATTAAATAATACACTTAGGAAATAGTATTTATAAAAAAAAAATAACACACAAGTATAAGTAAAAGCAGAAAGATGATAAACATACATTGCATTTAAAATTATATTTTTAGTTCAAGTGTAGTCTGTTACTCCATTTAGCCTTAATCAGTTTCTTACAGCCTGAACATCAAGTAGCTAGTACCCAGGGATACTACCCTCCCCTTATTTGCATGACAGTCCTCATTTAGGGAGTTGTTTCCAGAAAAAAAAAAAACATGATGAATGTAGAGTATCCTTGTACTATTGGAGAAAAATATGTTTT
This sequence comes from Protopterus annectens, assembly GCF_019279795.1. Taxonomy (NCBI): domain Eukaryota; kingdom Metazoa; phylum Chordata; order Ceratodontiformes; family Protopteridae; genus Protopterus; species Protopterus annectens. Next base: position 1,324,580,734 of record NC_056741.1, on the reverse strand, counting down.
CAAATCTTCCTGTCTAAATATTGCAGAAGGCATTGCTACAATGTTTCAAGCTCCCTAATATGAAATAAAACAACACAGACAATTAAAATCCTGCAACTCTGGTCTTAATTAGTTCAAACTTGTTGTTAATAACATAGAACCTGCTTGCTACACTTCCAGAGTCTCCTCTTCAATTATTAAAACAGAATACCAGGCCATTCTGTTTTCCTTAAGAACCCAATCCAAGATTCCTCAACCTTACAATATTCAGGTATATCTTTAAATAAAGTCTCTCAGCACTCTCAGACCACGTAAGGAAAATTAAATGTGTTTCTTTCTGATGATCTTATAACAAAAGAAGCCGCTTATACTACAGATGTTTTACTTTCCTATAAGCTCTTGTATCAAAATGGCTGTCCTTATCTGTCACAAATATGGTGATGAATTTAAAAATAAGCCTATATAGTAGAATCCTGTCAACAAACACCAACGTAAAAAATAGAAACCTCAAGCACAAAATAATAAACTGAAATTCAGCATTCTAGTAGAGATTTTAAAAAGGTCTGCAAAGGATTCACAAATACGATTACAGTTGTAAAACCTCATATGAACTAAATATCACTAACACTTCCAAAGATAATCTATGCCAGGATACTCAGAAGTAATGCTCAGTTTTGAACAGAACTTATCTCATGTTGTACCACCTACTGCGACCCAGCGCACATTGAAAATATACTTGAGGATAAATTTAGCTCCAAATTCATCACACTTTTCTATCCCTGGTTTCCCTCTTGCCGTGCAATCCATGACCTCTGATCAAGTCCTAATTACTATCTCCAAAACTAAAAACACTAGATGTAATGTTCCTGGCAAGATGACAGACTATGTCTGATTCAGCACTAAACATAGCCTCAGTAACTCTTTTGTAAATCTATGCAGTTTTAGCCTCTTCGCTGAATATTTGCCAGAGGCTTGGAGAATTGCCACAGTAGTAGTTCTCCACAAGGGTGGCCCTATCACTGGTCATGTGAACTATAGACTAATTAGCTTCACTGATATTATTTATAACTTAAATAAACTTATTATAAAGGATCTCATAAACCAAGATATCGAGTCAATTCAGCTTTTCAAAGGGTAGGGTCCTGGTTACTAAATCTGTTGGACTTCTTTAAGAAGATAACTGAAGAACTTGATGGTGGCATATCCATGTGCACTGTTTACCTGGCTCTAGCTAAGGCCAGTAATACCATCCCACACTTTGGTATAACTGGTAAACTCACACACTCGTGTGTTTCTGACTAGTAGCCCAAAATCCTAGTGAAACTAAGGGCAAGTTGTGTGCTAGTCAGTATGCAGATTTTATGCTAAATGGGTGTCCACTTTTTTGTGTAGATGTACCAACCTTTCAAGAGCATTTATACTTATTTCCTTGTCTGCAGGTTGACAGGCATGCTGCGCGCACTCACGCACACACACACACACACACACACACACACACACACACACACACACACACACACACACACACACACACACACACTTATAAGTCCTTTTGGCATGCTTAATACTATATATTAAAGTGCAGCTACAGCATAATTTGACAAGTGTATCTTGTCATGAACTTTGTTACAGTTGCAGATCAGAGATGCCTGGAGGAAAGTATATGCAGGAAGGCCTTGGTCAATTCCTTCCTTCAGACTTGCACTGGAGTGTGCTGTACTGCACTGTAATGGAAATTACTAACCTGCTGCTTCCACAACTGAGACAGGGGTGTCTAGTGTCAGCCCAGCTTTCACATCCAAGCCACCCCAGATATGTTGGGCTGCTTACCCTAGCTAGTGAGTGAGACCAAAATCACCTCAGCCTCTGTAATTTTATTAAGCGTTGGTGGGGCAGTCCCTGTTGTAAACCTGTCTGTCACAGTGTCCAGTGCCTTTACCTTTACATGATGTACATATAACCTTTTGCCAAATCTGTTTGAGAGACTTGTTGTGGACATGTACATCATTCTCATCCTGCACTAGTTCCTGCCAAATATGTCCCCAGTAATACTTGCCGTGACACCTTTGCCCAAAAGGCCCATGCCATACATGCAGAAGGCCTGCACTAGCAACTTCATTCTCCTGGATAGTGACATTTTCTAGACTTCACCTCCCTTGCATGGCTACATTGATACTTGTGAGAAAAACTTGTTAATTAATAGGTATGCACGTCGGACTCCGGGATGCCCATACCTCTGGCCAGCCCCCATGCACCTGTTTTTTAGATATAGTTACTGCTATGCAAAACCTTCCTCCATATTTCTGTACTATAGCCATGGTCACAGTCTCCCCCATGCACCTGTTAATCAACTGCAGTGATTGCTATGCACATGCCCCCTTCTCCTAGTTACATAATGCAGCCGTGCCTCAACACATGCACTTGCAGCAGTCAACAGAGTAAGCTGGGATTTTATAAGCAGGGCAATGTAAGCATTTGCATTCCCTGATAAAATTATAAAGTTGGTTAGGAGGCTATATGAGGGATCAGAGGCAAAAATTAAAGTGGGTGTGTTCCTCCATGATAATTTCTGTTTGAGCAGAGGAACCAGGCAGGTGTGTCCTCTTTCCCCTTTGTTATTTGCATTATATTTAGAACCATTGGCAAAGAAAATAAAGGACTAAGAAATTCAAAGGTATGATGGTTATGGTAGTCAAAAAATGCTGATTTTATTTGCAGATGATATCATTTTATACTGGTTAAAACCAGAAAAGGACATTTCAGTGTTTTGTAACATTTTGAGAGTTAGAGGTCTTTTCGGGATACAAAATTAATGAAGCTAAAACAAAGGCAATAGCTGTAAAAATTATGTACCCACACATGAACTGGTTTAGCAATATACATATTTATGGGAACATGATAAAATGAAGTACTTGGGAGTATGGATTAAAAAGGATTCAGCAGCTATAGATATGTGAGAAGAGACTAAACAAAAGATAATACAAAACTGAGAAAATGGAAGCTCTGTTTTATGGATATGGATAGAAAGATACAAGCAGTTAAAATGTTTTAGTCCCTTTGGTTTTATACATAGGTCAGGCATATACTTTTATCAACCAGAGGAGATGTTGTGGATAGCAATTAATAAAGAGCTGAAGGGTTTTATCTGGGAGGGGGAGATGGGAAGTGTCAAGTGGGATAAACTGATTCTTCCAATAGAACAAGGTGGTTTGGGATTACCTGAGTTGAAAGGGTATTTCAGAGCTACACAGTTAAGACTCCTATACATACTACAGACAGAAAGCTATAATTCAAAGTGGAAAAGAATGAAGATGAAACAGGATGGAAGCTCAATAAGTAAGGTGAGACTGGGATTTTGGATGTAGATCCTTAAGGAGAATAACAATAACCATACAAAATATTATATTCATAAAGTAGCGGAAAGTATTCTAAGAACTAAGCCAACACAGGAATGGAGAAAGGAGATTCTGCTGATAGAAATGACTGCAATTAGGGATGCAGACAATAGGCAAGAGGGGGATGGAATTTATTGGAGAAAACTGGCAAAGGTTCCAATGTATTGGGAGCAAATAATTAGAGAGGGAAAGATAATTGAATGGGAAGAGCCTAAGAATTTATTTGGACTGCAGGCTAGAGATTGCCTTCCCTAGCAAGGAATGTTATCAGAGTATAGGCAAAGAGAAACAAATAGGGGGATCATAAGCTAAAGACAAGCACTGGTAGAGTTTTTAGTAGATTCTAGAACAGTAGCTGCTATTAAAAATAAGGATAATTAGTAGAGCATATAAAATATTGCATGATAACTGTAATAATCAATCAGAGGAGGTTAGAAAGGACTGGGAAGAGAAACTGGATAAGCAATTCACAAAGAAACAATGGGGGATATATGTATGTCTCCAAAATATGCAACAAAGTCTAGAAGATTTAGATTCTTTGCTTAGGAGTGTTTACATAGGTATTTTTATACCCCAAGTAGACTATAAAGAATTTTTCTCATGTAGACAGCTAATGTTGGAGGTGTGATGGGGAAGAAAGAGATAATTTGCAGCACATTTTCTGGGAATGTAATGAGTTGGCAGACTTTAACAATTTTCTACAGACTACTCTATCAGAAATACTGTGTGAGCAAATTGGTATGACTAAGGAAATTGTTTTTTTGAGCTAGTCAATGCATAGTAAGGCCTTGCTGAGTCTAATTATGGTGGCTGCTAAAAAATCAATTACTCAAAAATGGAAATCAAAATCTAAACCATCTCTACTAGAAGTAGTGAATATAGTAACAGAGATAAAACAACTAGAAGTGGGATCTTTAAAAAAGGATAGGAGCAAATTATATAGAAATAAATTGGGAATTGTGGGAACAATACATGCAGAATAATGTTTTGGAGAAGGAATGAGGTTTTAAAAAAGGCGGTATTTAAATGAGCTATGTAAAGTTTGATTGACAATGTCTGGGTAGATTATAAGTGATGTATAATGCTTGCAACTATAAATATGTCAATATGATTTGTTTTCAGTTATGTAAATGTATGATTATCATAAGTAATAATTTAATGAAGATGTTTCTTGTTTAAAAAAAACATATGCCCTGGGAACCCAAAACCCCTTACAGCATGTCCTTCACAAGGTTTCCTTTGTATACGGCTGTCTATCCCATCCAAAAAAAAAAAAAAAGCTACAGGCAGATGGTGCAGTTCAATGCCAGTGTCCTTGATTCCCGGTTATGTATGCAGTCACAACATCTGCCTTAGTGTGACTGATATGATATCCACCACATGATTTATTCTTTGTGCTAATGTACTTTATGGGTAGGAATCATTCCTTAACTCTGTAAAGCCACACCTCTACAGAATCCTTTCTGAAAATTTTCTAGTCTGCAGTTGTACATTAATGAGCTGTGTTGCTCAAAATGGTTCCAATGCTTTACATCCAGAAGACTTTTAATAATTGACTCTGTAGCTGTAGGCATTCTAGAGGGGGATCCAGTATGTGTCATCTTGAGATGAAATGCCACCCCTTTAATTATTATGGATCAAGTCCACACAGCTGCCTCAGAAACTAAGAATACCTCACCCATGGTCCTGAATAACATACCGGGTTACCTGATTATCAATACCAGATATGGCCTGTCTGAACCCTATACCGCTCAACTGCTGTGATTTTGGTTATCAGCTTTTTCCTTGCTTCTTCTATATTTATTGATGCTTCTCACAAAGTCAGACTTGTTTTTGGATACATATCTTATAAAAAATTAATAAACCTATACTAAGATTACCAGTCACTAACTATAGGGTCTAATATATAAAGATCTTTTATTGCAAAAAATAAGAAAATGCTTCTCTTTCTGACTCACTGCTAGGATTTTTAAAGTTTGGAGATTGAGAGGTATGTGCACCCCTACTTAACCTCTTTAATCTAAGCCTCTCCACTGGTTACATTCCTGAAACTTGGAAAACAGAAAATGTAATGCATTCACACAAATGTGGCCCAACTACAGACCCTGGTAATTATTGACCATTAGACCACTACTCTTACTATCCTCATATGTAAAGCTGTTGAACATATTATCTCAGACCTCCTAATCTGGACATTGAAAATCTTTTAACCCTGGACCCTTACAAGTTTGAATTTGTCAAAGGAAGGATCTGTCCCTTTAATCTTATCAATTTATTTTAAAAAAGCCACAGAAGCAGTGGATAGTTGTTATGCAGTAGATCTAGTATGACTAGACCTGGCCAAGATCTTTGACACTACTTCCCATTCAAACATTATCAACAGACTTATAAATTTGAATAAAGATAGCTAACCGGATATTTGACAGAAGCCATGTAGTTGGAGCCACAAGTGCCACTTCTGAAATCAGAAAAGTTACCAGTGATATACCACATGGTTCATTGTTGGGCCCTCTCCTATTTGGCATGTATTTCACTGATCTTCAGGCCGGCACAATCTAAGTCTGAAGGTGATTGTAAATGATGGTATTATTCGATCTTCCACTGACTCACAATTGGTCCAACATTGCTTAGACCATGTTAATAATTGTTGCAAGAACAATGGCCTAAAATTAAACGTGAAAAAATGGAGATGAGTTAATTTTTGGAAACAAAATATTTCCCATACCATATAGGCTGCACGCACCTCCTGTAAAGACATTGTCATAAGGGATCTAATAAACACTCTCCTTGATAATTCCTTAGCTTTTGATCTTCATGTCTCCTCAGTAGTTTAAAAAGCCTTTTATCTGGGTCATCTAATTTTTAAAGGCACTTCCTTTAGATCCAAATTAGTCTTAATTTCCCTTTAGTCATATCTTATCTGACCCATTAGTGAATATAAAACCCTTTTGGCATATATTTTTCTAACCCTGACACTCAACTTGAGAGACTGTAAAGATTCTCATTTGAAAAGATCAATGCCTTCAAAAAATCATAGCTATTATGACAGACTGACAACCTTATCTCTGTGCTTAGTTTGTTATAGACACTGCCATGGGGGTTTGTTGCTAGCCTTTCAATTGCTGAAAGATCCATCACTCTTTGATTATCTATTACTTCACATAATAATTTGTTGTTTAAATATCTGGTTAAAGGAATTAAACCTTCATCATCAGATAAGTAAGACACATTGGTTGGAGAAGTTCATATCCAAACTGAACCCCTACCTGTGTAACAAACTTTCACTGCATGTCAAGTAGAATGCCACCTTCAGTGTAAACATAGATAACTGGAGGGCCTCAAATTCTCTCCCTGTCTTTCTTCTATTGCCTTCCTTGAGGCTGGAGGGAATGTGTTAACATGGGTTATTGGTTAGGCTTGTAATGGTCTGCAAACTGATTGTCTAGTACTTACCTATGTAACCCTAAGGATAGCTAACAGGCTTGTGGACACAGCCTGCACACTGAGGTCTCATGGTACATTCTCATCAAAAAGTATTGGCACCACTGTATCCCACATGGTTCCATGCTGGTACTACTCCTTTTTAGTAGATAATTCTGTGATGTCCGAGCTCATATCAAAGCCCTATGGCTGAGAAAGTTTGCTGATGACTGCCAACTTGGTGTTGTCATTACTTCTGCAACTGATGCCATATTCTACAAAAGGGTCTATACCATAATATTGATGCAGGTAAAGACCATGAATGCAAACTTACTGCAAAAAATGCAGTATTGTTCTCTTTAGGAAAATGGGAAACCCCTGCAGCTCACAGCAGAAATTATACTATTTTCAAAGCTAATACCATTATTAGAGAGCTAGGCACTTTCATGAACAAAAAAATATTTTGACCATCACTAATTATTTATTGTTAGGAATGTAGAATAACAGGTGTGTTGCACCTTTAAAAAGCATTTCCAAGATCTGTATGTGCATATAAATACCAAGCACATGTTAGTTTCAGTGCCATTTTGAAGGTGCAGCCAAAATGTTAACATCTATGTGCATGATGGCTAGTTTGTTTATACATTGAAGTTACTTAATCTCATTTATGATGTGTTTGCATGCAATAAAGCTGCTTGAACAAGAACCCACGATGCTCGCTTGTTTTATCCTGACCTGACAAGCGATGTGGTGTCAGAACTGGAATGGCAAAGACTATTCTAAAGAGCCATGAGGTGCAGAGGTAATGGTGAAGGCAAACTAAAAGAACCGGGAGCAAAAAAGGGCCAGAAACAAGTTAAAGGTAAAGAGAACACATATAAATGATTTTTTATTAAAAGAGGTTAAATGTAGCATTACAAGGGCACAAAATGTATTGTTAAGCAAATGAATAGCACAGAAATGTTTATTAAGCAAACAAGAAATATAAAAGAGCTCATTAATCAGATGAAATGTCTGAAACCGAGTTATTTGATAAAATGAGCATTAGAAAAGTGCATAAAGGGTTCAGAATTACCTCAGAAGTGTAAAATGAGCATGTTTAGAGTTAAATCGAGCACAAGAAAGTATAATGGGCATGAAAAGAGATTAACCGGGCAAAACAAATATAACACAAGGGCATAAAAGGCACATTAAGAGATTCAATGAGCAAAACGACTATAATAGAAAGGGCAGAAAAGGGCACATTGAGTATAAATAAAGCAAAGGTGACTACATGTGTTTTGACAAATTACTGTGTTTTGGCACAAATTATTACTTCATATTGATTGAAGCCTTGAATAGCATCACTAAAGTTGTTCGAAGTATCTCAAAGTGTAAAAGTGCTTACAGTGTGTGCTTATTGCTGTGCATTTATTCCAAGGTTTGTTGTGTGCAAAGTGTAACTATTTCGTGAAATGCTGTCAACTGCAGCCATTTCGAAAAGTTTCTTGCACCTGGGTGTGTCTGTTCACAGAGTGTCGCCATTACAGAGTGTCTCTTGCACTATACACAGTTGTTTGGTAAAGTGCAGCCATTTGGGGGAAATTCCAGTGTACTGTGTACTGTTTATTCGCAAAGTGCAGTTATTTTGAGGTGTTTCTCACTCTGAGCTTCTCCTGCCCAAAATATTCACAAATTGTAATTATTTTGAGGTAATTACATTTGCAAGGTGCCATTACTTCGAAACAGTTTATTCGTAGAGTGCCATTACTTCGAGATAGCTTATTCGCAAGGTGCAATTACTTCGAAACAGTTCATTAGTAAGTGCCATTACTTTGAGATAGTTTATTCGCAAAGTACAGGTACTTCGAAGTGTTTCTTGCCCTCAGCTACTATTGCTCAGTTTATTCACACTGTGCAGTTCTTCAAAATGTTTCTTAAAATGATGATAAATGACTCTGGCATTAAAGCAATTACAGGATAAAGGCTTGTACAGTAAAATAATAATGATAAATGACTTTAGCATTAAAGCCTTTACAAGATAAATGGCTTGTATAGTAAAACAATTTCAAGGCAAGTGGGTTTTACAGTAAACAGATTTCAAAGTGTTACAGTTCCCAGGAAACCTATTTAATGAAATGTAGTTATATAAAGGCTCATTATGTTGTTACAAGTACTGGCATAAATTTCAAGCACATGTATATGTGTATGTACAAGTGTGTGTTTGTGCATATTTGCAAGAGTTTTCACTGAGATATGTCAATATGGCAGATGCATTTTGCAAGCCTCAAACACTTGTGTTTCATCAGAACATTGCAGAGAATTGGAGAATATTCGATCAAGAATATGATATATTTATACAAGCAGCTTATTCTGATAAAGACACTTGTACCAAGGCATTCATTTTGCTGAGCCTAGCAGAGTCAGAGGCTATTGAAAGGGAGCATTCATTTGTTTATCCACCAGCAGTGTATGAAGATGAAGGAGAAACTTGTTGTGTTGTGCAGGCTGAATCAAGGGAAGACCCCAAGTGTTTAAAGCACAAATTCAGAGAAATGTGTAACCCCAGACTAATGTTACACTAGAAAGGCATTTGTTTTACATGAGAGATCAAAAGCAAGGGGAAACTTTTGCAGCTTATATTACTGACCTGAGAAACAAAAAGTTGAAACGTGTAGGTTTGGTTAGTTAAAGGGTGAGTTGATAAAGGACAGACTCATGTGTGGTATTGATGATGCTGCTGCTGCTGTGAGAATGATTTTGTGTCATGACAGCGATTTAATGCTGAGTAAAGCCATTGAGATTTGTCAAATTCATGAAGTTACAGAAAAGCACACAAATATGCTTGTTGGTGATGAGTATGGTTTAAGTAGGCTCAAGAGCTCATGTAGACAGCATGTAACATGTGACAGGCCAAAGCACGTGGCAGCAGCAGCCCTTGCAGGACTTCCAGGTAAAACCTGTAGTCTTCTAGCACATTCCAAGAACAGTTCAGTTAAAGGTACATGCTCAGTGCAGAACCAAGGGTATCTAGTGCAAAACAGATGTTGCTCAGTACAGCATATGAGTGAATCAGCAAAACCCAAATCAAGCTTTATTGTTAACTGTCACAATTGTTGTGCCAACCATGAGTCCAGAAGAGAAAAGTGCATGGCATTTAGTCAGCAATGTCATAAATGTATGAAATGGAACCATTTTCAAAGATTTTGTAAACCGAGTAAGCATCATACAGTTACAAAGAAGGGTCACTCCACAAAGCAAGTTAATCAAACAGACTTGCAACAGTCTGCTTTCTATGTAGAAAGTGTGTCAGTAATTGGTGAAAAGATTGATGCAGTAGATTTAGTGGCAATAAATTAAGTGTTTTGTACTGTCCGGATCAAAGGTAAATCCACCGAGCTTAAAGTAGACACAGATTCAAAGTGTAATGTTATGTCTGCAGATACTTTGCATGGGTTAGAGCTGGTGAACAACTAAATGTGACTATCGATAACCACAGCAGACAAAAAAACTTGAAAAACCACAAACAGTAAACCAGCAAATGAATTTCATTAAAATGTATAGCCACACGACTCGTTAATTTATAATTCTTTCTATCCTTTATGTGTTCTTTTATCCAAACATCCATTTGTCTGAAAATTCTTTCCATTAATTTTTTCAAAAGTCCGAAATACATATTTACAAATTTTATGAACTGATCAACTAACTCAATACCACCTTTACAAATAAAGATGAGATCATCTATGTATGTATAGTATTTATGTAAGGGCTTACAAACATCTATAACTATAAAGAACATATCATTTTCTCATTTTTTGATCCACCACTTCTGTCAAAAAAAAAAACATCTTTTATGATGATGGTAGTTTTTAACTACTAAACAATAGGGCGTCCTGGCGATTTTGCAAATCCTTATGAATTTTTTGGCAACAGTAAAAAATTGGCATCTAATTAGCAAATAGCAAATTTTATTTTTCTTTTTTGGTTGAAAAAATAATGCATTTGCTTCTTTATCGACATATCTAAACGAGATATACATTCATTATTACAATAAGGAATAAAGTCACTTTTCACTTTGATATTTTTATCATCCGAACTACTACTTTGTTCATTGCATCATTTCTCATTTCTTATTATTCTCATTTCTAAATTAAAGAAATGTATGTTTTAACTATGAATATCTGAAAGCTCAAAACTGACAAGTATTAATTACCCTGGGTAATAACCTCTCCGTATTCTGAGCTCGCTTCTTCTGTGATCCATATCCTAGCAACTGTTCATTTGTTTTAACAGGAAATGTTGTAATTCTTCATCTCATATGATAACTTGTGTGCAGCAGCTATCCACCTCTCATGAAAAGGCGTTCTTCTATACAGTCAAATCAAAACAGAGTAGAAGGATTTTTAGCTTAGCAGCTCTGAGACCACCAATTTCTAACTCCTCATACTCTTTAAATAATAGTTTTTCCATAATGCGAGCAAGCATACTAATATGGAGAAGGGGTTCTGATCCATGTCATATTATCGATAACCACAGCAGACAAAAAACACACAGCTTAGAAACCTCCTAGCGCCCAAAAGCCCAACAGGAAACATAGTATCAAATTTCAAAATCAAAAATTCTTTTTTTTTTAATAAATAATTAACCTGTTGTTTATCACTCATAAATTTATTAACTACTATATCTAAAACTGCTGCCTGACCCATCAGATCATCCAGACTTCTACATGAATTATTTTAAGCCACAGGACTAGATTAATTTATAATTAATAATAATCCCCCCATGTTCTTTTTTCCTACACATGAAAACTGTCTCTATATAAAATTTATTACACATACATTTAATTGCATATATAACTTTTTTCTCCTACAAGTTAAACAACTAAATGTGACTAGTTGTGCGAAACTTGTAGCTTATGGAGGTGAAGAAATTCAAACCGAAGGCTCAGTAGTGCTTTCATGTTATGTGGCCAAGAACTGTTATAGCATATTGTTCTATGTGATTTGAAGATCTGTGTAGTCATTATTGGGTCTCAGAGACAGTTTGAAAATGAATCTGCTTTCTTTTACCAAAGATGTTCATCAGATAAGCACATGTCCTAGTTCCAGCTTCACCAATACTATTTTTTCAGAGTATGCTGATGTTTTTGATGACAGATTGAGTAAACTTCCAGTTGTGTATTCCCTGAAATTAGACCCATTGTAAAAAAAGATTAGAAATACTTATTGGAAAATCATTTCCAATAAACAAACATCACCAACCATGTGGACCATCAGAGGAACCAAAATTCGATAAAAAGACCATCAATTAATTAATAACTTTAAACTATTAACTTTTAAAATTGAAAAAATGAAAATTCGAAATGAAAAAATCTTTTTCTTTCAAACTGTTTTATTTTCAGAGTGTGGTAGATGAGCACAATATGAATGACTTTATTTAAAAACATTTCTTATATACACTGGTTTGCAAAGACACTTAGTTACAGTAAAAGGAGTCGTATGACTTTGCGACTTTAATGTTAAATTAATGAATTGGTACTGTCAAAAGATTTTGTACTCTTAACATATACTGGAAGAATTTTATACCCTTCTCAGCATACACAGTAACTGGTTACCAGACCAGACAAGGAATTTTCAGTCAATTCACATACTGGAGCCTTAGATGGTGAGAGAGAGGTCAGTCACAAGATGACCAAGGTAACATCTGTGCATTCCTCTTTGGTCAACAAATTCTTTACAAGAAAACAGCTTATTTTTACTTGCTTTGCTTGCAATGCAATTTCACATTTTTTTACCTTACTATACATGATACCATTTCCCCCCAACAACACTTTTTTGTATCAGTAATATTTTTTTTTCATCATACAGGTTTTATGATGACTCGTGTTATATTCAGATTAACAGGTTTATTAACAGCACGTTACATTTTTTTTTATTTTACCTTGGGAAGAGAAAATGTATGTCTTATAGCTGCTAAATAACCCAAAAGCAACTGCCTGACCAATTTCGGTAACCATTTTTGTGCTTTTTTCACCACAGATAAAGTACAATATTTACTTTAGTGTAATATTGACTCTATTGTACAGTTATGGTGTATTGTTACACTACACTGATCCCATCCAACCTTACAGTTCCATTCTCATGCACCCCATGAGGTAATGCTATTTTTCCTCTTTACACAGTTTTTGTTTTGAAAAATGAATCCATGTATACCACCATGTACAGTAGGGGGAGCTGTGTATATATCCAACAATGAAATTAAAAAAAAGAGCCTATATATCATCTCTTCTCTTATAGGTTAGTCTTGTTGAAAAAAAAAAAAAAACAAAACAAAAAAGTAAATCACACTTCTATTAACAACTCAAGTTTTGTACAGTTCAAAACTATTTTACCAGTTTACAATGTGTTAAATGGATCCACGATGTTCATTTCTTTTTATTTGGACTGCTGTGGGTGTTGTAATCAATACCTGGTATTCCCCTTTTGGGAGAGGAGAGAGACCTTCTTTCTTATTAATTTTAATAAAACCCAGTTCGGTTTTTCACTTCCAGGATCCTCTTTGTTCTTCTAAATCTAAAAGCAATCATTCGTTAAAGAAGTGTTAGTTCTGGTCAGCAATTTCATCATGTCTGCTACTTCTACCACCTCACACAACCAGGCAAAAAAAGCCAAAAGACTCACTGCTGCGCATCAAGGTCTCCTATATTAGTTTAAATGGTGTGCCATTATTAGAATAGATGCATGTGAGTAGCCCAAAATGAGATAATGTTTCAAGTAGTACTGGATCCTTGGCATTCGGTGCGCCAAGACACTTGCATGGACAGCTTGTAAGAGGCTAAGGATTAAAATCCTTGTGGGTTATCCTTCCTCCTGAGGCTGTGTAACAGTTCCCCGTTTTTCTGTTGCAAAGACAGGACCGATGGAAAAAGCATACTGACTATCTATTAGATAGTATACTTTTTATCTTTGATGGGGGCATGCTCTGGACATCCTTAAGGTCTGGTCTTGGTAAGACATTAGAGTGTAAAAACACCTGCGGGGGGCACCATATGTCTGTAGCTGTAGGGCGCGGCTGGGTATTACCGACGGAGTGCGGCGGTACCGTAGGTAAGGTCAGAAACAAAAACTAGGGGGCAGATGCTTGCCTGTTGGACGGAGCTTATATACAACAAGTGTTCCATCCGTGCTCACCGTAAAGGTTTTTTGCCTTTTTTTTTTTTTTTTTTTTCCTTTTTTTTGCATGTAAGGGGATATGAGTCTGTGGACAGGGTGTGTACCTTAGCTCTTTTTTGTTTTGTTCCACAGTCTCCTCTGCTTGTTTTTTAAAACTACGAGGTATTTTTTTTTTGCTCTCTCTGCCCTGTAAAACTCTACGGAGACTTTTTTTCTTTTTTTTCTTTTTCCTTTTCCACAGGGTGGACCGGACCATTTTAGGGACTTATGGACAAAAAACACCTTTTTGCACGAGCCCACACTTTCCTTATTAAAAAATTGTTATGCCTCTTATTAGCTTCTTTTTAACCATTTCAACATATATTCCTCATCTTCAGTCCTTTTATTTAAGCAGCCCTTACTAGCACAAACAACTTCCTTCTATTCCCATTTTCTTATTTAATTCCTTTATGACTAGTCCCTAAAAAAAAGTACTTTTATAAATGTAAAAGCTTACTACTGCGGATCTTCCCTCTACGTTAGATCCTCCCCACACGATCTATATCTGAGTGGACTCTACTCTTACTCGACTTCTTCGTCTTTCCGTCTTCTTTCCGTTCAAGGATTCTCCCTCCTGTCTCCCTGTTCCTCCTTTTTTCCCCCTTTTTCGCGACGATTAAGGCGTGAAGAGGGTGGGGGGCCATGCCAGAAATGCCCAGAAATGTCAAAAGATTTTTACTCTTATATAATTGGAAGAATCAGTAACTGGTTACCAGACAAGGAAATTTCAGTCAAGGCTATAAATTCACATACTGGAGCCTTAGATGGTCATCAGGTCAGTCCAAGGTCAAGTGTGTGGACCAAAACACCTATCTATCTGTGCATTCATTCCTCATTCTTTACAAGATTCAAAAAACAGCTTGTACATTGAGATGTTTCAGGTTTCATGTCTCAGTGTACCAATTCATGAATTTAACATTAAAGTCGTAAAGTCATGCAACTCCTTTTACTGTAACTAAGTGTCTTTGCAAACCAATGTATATATGAAATGTTTTTAAATAAAGTCATTCATATTGCGCTCATCTACTGTACTCTGAAAACAAACTGAAAGAAAAAGTTTTTTCATTTCGAATTTTTATTTTTTCAATTTTAAAAGAGTTAATAGTTTAACATTATTAATTAATTGATGGTCATTTTATCGAATTTTGGTTCCTCCGACAGTCCACACTGTTGATGATGTTTGCTTTATTGGAAATGATTTTCCAATAAGTATTTCTGCTCTTTTTTTTTTTTCAGTTGGTTTCGTGGTACCTACAGTATTGGCAAACATTAGCATCTGGGGTACCAAGACTCACTTGCTACTGCAAGCGATCGTTTCACAGTACTCCTCAACTTGATGAAAACAGACCCAGAAATCAGTCCAGTGGTCAGACCAGCAAGAAGAGTCTATACAAAAGGCAAACTTCTTTATCTGGCTGATACCTTATCCAGATCACTCAGAAATACAGTGGAACAGCTTGATGCAGAGAATTCTGACTTTGATGTCATGCAAGTGCGTAATTTTTCTATCACAAGACTTGATGAGCTACGAGTTCATACAATGACTGATCCAGTTTTGCAGAAGCTCAATTACTATATCAGTGTTGAATGGCTGTCAAAGCAATCCAGTGTATCACCAGAAGTGTAATCTAATCTTACTTTCCTTACAGAGATAAGTTGCTGATGGAAGATGGCATTATTTACAAAATTGTTGTTCCTCCTTCTTTACAACAAGAATATATCCAGATTTTTGCATTGTGATTACCTGGGTTCCGAGTCTACTAAGAGAAAAGTGAGAGGACTAGTATTTTGGATGTCTCTAGTGAAAGACATTGATAGAGTACTTTCTTCTTATTCAGTATGTAATAGTACTAAAGCACATTTGTGAAGAGAGACACTTCATCAAAGTCAAATTCCTGATCTACCTTGGTCAATTGTAGCTAATGAGATATTCGAGTGAAACAATCAACATTACTTAGTACTGGTAGACCCTTATTCAAATTGGTTTGAGATCAATCTACTACCTAATCTAACTTCTACTATAGTTATTACTAAGTTGAAACGCCATTTCTCAGTCCATGGCAGTCCACAGAAATGAATCTCTGACAATGGTATGCAATTCACCAGTCAATTGTTTTAGAAATTTGCCAAAGAATAGGACTTTGTACATGATGTTAGTAGTCCAGAGTATCCGCAATCGAATGGACTTGCTGAACATGCAGTACAGAGTTCAAAGCAATTACTTGAAAAGTCAAAGCGTGATATTTTTTTTTTAATTTACTCAATCTCAGAAACATACCACATGATGATATACTTGGCTCACCTGCTCAGAGACTTCTATCTAGGTAAACCAGAACTACATTGCCTATCAGTTCTAGTTTATTGAGGCCTAATGCTAAGAACAACCAAGCCATCAAAGCCCAGTTATCTAGAAAGCGTTCTTTCCAAATGTCCAGCTATGTCCAGCTATGACAAGTCGAGCAGATTTCTTCATCCATTGAAAAAAGGAGAGACAGTGAGGATACAAAGAGTGAAAAGTTTTGACTGGATTGGCCAAGTAACAAGTATTTGTGCAGAGCCGAGACCCTATTTTGGTAAATCTGAGGGTGTGGAGTACAGGAGAAATTGCAGACATCTTCCTTCTGTAGCAGAACCGATATTGCAGCATTTGTATCTGTGATAAAGACTCTAATTCTCAGAGCAATCCAGATGACATTCCTGTTCCAGAACATGTCTTGACTTCTGATAATGTTATGGCAGATGATTTCAGTGTTCCCAAGACTGAATATTTAGCAGAGACAATCCCACTTGCTCAATCAGATCCCAGATTTTATGTTACACGATATGGTTGGATTTCAAAGCCTAGTGTGAAATACACAGCAACTTGGACGTAGTTGTATATGTGCATCTAGCTTTGTATAATTGCATGATGAAATTGTTTCTATGCAAATTGCATATTCATTACTATCAGTGACAATGCCTAACTTATTTTCTCAAAGAGGGAGGATGTAGAATAACAGGAGTGTTGTACCTTTAAGTATTTCCAAGATCTGTGTGTGCATATAAATACCAAGCACGTGTTAGCTTCAGTGCATTTTGAAGGTGCAGCCAGAATGTTAACATCTATGTACATGATGGCTAGTTTGTTTATAAGTTAAAGTTACTTAATCTCATTCATGATGTGTTTGCATACAATAAAGCTGCTTGAACAAGAACCCACGATGCTCGCTTGTTTTATCCTGATCTGGCGAGCAACAAGGAAATACTCAAAATATCCTGACAGTGTTCAAAAAGAATAGGGGAAGTTCCCAGTGCTCTTGCCAAATCCTTGTTGGGTGTCCCCTGAAAGGAAGCTATTGGCCTAGTGGGACTAATCCAATTGTGTGAATAAATATTTGTATTTTATAATTCTTTGTATTTATATTGCAGAGTGTGCTCACTTGTAACAAAATGTATTCACTGGTCTAGTGTAAATGGTGTGGATTTTTACTTACATTGCATATTTAAACCAGGGCAATCTCATATCTTTTCTATCATGATCGCAAGTGAAGGAGCAAGACAGTCATTTGACATCCTTCATGTACATACTGCCGTACAAACACACTTAGCAGGACAAGCAGCTTAGAAACTAGATAGATATATGGAAGTTAAATGTTTACTAAAAGCATGTCAGTCATATAAAATCTAAAGTCTTATTAAAAATACCTTCCTTTGTGCATCTGCAAAGATAATCTTACTGCACAGGCAGGTTATCATTCAACACTAATCAGTGACTATAGAATCCATAGACCTCTACTAAATAATAATTCCAGTACCTTTCAACAGTCCAGATTTTTGCAGACTGTCCAGAATTTTGCCTCACGTTTTTGGTGTATTCCTCATAAAATTTGTGGTTTTCTGGTAAATCACTGGGATGATCTGAGGATTTAAGTCACTAAATAAGGACATACATTTGAGTTTCAGACTTCATATCCTTCAGAAAATGTAAGTTAAAGCAAACCCTATTACTCTAGCAACTTTCTAAGTTTATAAGAGCAATATTCAAACTATCTCCCTATATTGTCGTACTTTCTCCGGATTTCTTGCAATAAGAGTTTGAGAAGTATGATACAGCGATTCTTATTACAGCCATACTGCTCAACCTCTTAGAGCAAGAAATCTGGACAAAGTCACAAACAATGGGGAGGGCCCAAAGGCCCAAAAATATGGGCACTTTTTAAATTAAATAGTGTGCTTACAAATTAGAAAGTTGATAGAATAGCAGATTTTGCATTAGCATGATTTTTCCGAAGGACACGAAGTCTGAAACCCAAATGTCTGCTATTATTTTCTGACTTCAGTCCTCAAGGATTTGCTAGAAAACCACAATTTTATGGGAAACGGATCAAAAATATGAGTCGAAAATCCGTACAGTTGAGAGGCATAATTTAGCGCTACAAAAGAAGAGTGGCCCAGTTACACGCATGCACGCGCATTGCAGACACCTACAGCTACGAAGTCGCCAGTCTTTCATTGAAACACTGCGCTAAGCGTGGGCCGGTCCTAGTCTTCTTTGGGTGGGGTTTATGAAAGAGAGACGTTGAAGCTGAAAAAACTGCACCGCCCCTGACGTGCAGTCTGGAAGGCCGTCCTATAGACAAAGTTATCGTTTTATGTGTTTACTGTCATCACGAAAGGTCACGGAAGAGTTGGTGGCTGTCGGGTAAACGGTTTTAAATTCTTTTTTTTTCTTTGTTTTTTTGTGGGGCTATAAAGACAATTCCTTGCTCAATGGACAATTCGTGGGTACTCCTGAGAAAAAAAAGTATTTTAAGAGGATGGAAGGTCTCGTATGTTGTGAAAAAATCACAACATGCTTATGTATTTATTTGCACGAGTAATTTCATTGCTTGCAGCTGAGTAAGTAGTGATGTCATATGCAGGTGGAACACCACCGTTGTATTGACAGAATTGTGTTTGTTACTTTCGTAGGAGATAGTTTGTGTTGTTTCTGTAGCTTCTTTGGGTTGCAAAACTATTAATGCGTTTCTTAGGGTTGCAAAACTTAATGCAGTATGTGAAAACACACTGGGAAGTTTAAGGTATTGCAGAAGTGTTTGCCTTAACGACTAATAGCTGAAACATCAGTGTTGTGCTGCTGTTCACACACATTAAGGCTGATTTTATGTAACTGAAGGAAAAGCACGTAGTTGGTACGGGCACATCGGTACTGACTTAGCACAAGTTAGAGTTTATTCTTTAGTCTTGCACTATGAAGTATTTGCCCTTGACAACCACTTTACTTATAGGTGGGCAGGGTAAGAAGTTTTGTAGTCAGCGGAAAGTAAGAATTTAACAACATAGGCTCAGGTTCCAGTATGTTAAAAATATTATTTCGCAGCTGTACATTTCATGCATTACACTCAGTGCTGTCATGTTGGCCTTGAACTTGGCCCATCAGAACTTTCTAGTGCTGCAGATACACAATAGGAGTTGAAAGTACAGACAGCAATAGAGTGTCAAGAACATCCTTCACACATACCACTCGCATAGACGTTCTTCTGCTGAGGCACTTAAAAGAAACATTCCTACACCGCAAAGACCTCCCAAGCCGTCAAACGGCAATACTTGCCTTTAGCGATTAGTAAAGCACACATGAAAAACAACAGTTAACATCACACCTTAGCCTAGACCATATGATCCCTGTAGAGCAATGCTCATAAGGCAAACAAATCATTTACTTAGTACTGCAGTGATAGGTGATTTTAATGTATGACACACTGACCAGGATGGACAAGGAGAAGATAACAGTTAGTTCCCAATCTGGAGCTAGGATCCGCAATGCCATGCATGCAGTCAAGTCAGTGTACCACATTTACCAACATGATTCAGTGTAGTCCATGTGGCCGTGAAAGACCTGAGACCTACTTTGTCTGGCAAGTTCACTTTTGGTTTGGCCCCCATGTCCCCAATGGACAGAGGTTGACAAGCAAGTAATCCCCAACTGACATACCCCCACACACACACACACATACATAAATGCACATAACACTTGGCTACTTCCTCACTAAAGTACCCCACCATATAGGAGTCCAAGGAACTCTAGAGCAAAACTTGTTTGGGTTGTACGGCTAGGCTTGCAAAGGCCATGATGGTCATTAGCGTAGTATAAACATTTGAATAGAGCATTGAAATAAAGGGCATCAGGCAGTTTTTGAAAATCCCTTAGGAGTTCTGAAGATGCCCACCCTGAAAAAAAATCTGAAGTGAAATTGTCTTATACCTCTATCAAAATTAACTTAGTTAAGTGTTTATTAGCAGCCTGGTACTTTTGTGATATTTATGGATGGTGACTGGTAATCGAGGTAAGTATCATAATGATACTGATTTAGATCTGGCAGGCATAGTTGTAACTAGATGGCAGTGCTATCTAAAATGTGCCCAATTGCAGTTATATCTGCCCACCATAAACTAAAAGGTGGTGTATTTCAGTGTTCAGTGTTATGCTGTGCCTAGGAAATGTAATCTAACTAGCAAAGTTCCCCTAAAACAGTAACCAGTAACCTTAACTTTAAAACACTTTGGTCTAATCCTAAAACTGTAACAGTAGCCCTGATCCTAAAGCTAAATCCCTGACTTTGTTTCTAGCTCCTTTGGCACAGATGGAGGGCTAGAGCCCTCATGTAAAGTATAGAATAGTGGCTTGGGCATCTGTTGGTGCTAGAATGGAGAAGAGAGGAGTACCATGCTTTGCTGGCTTGCCTCTCTTCGGTTTGCACATACAGGCTCTTTGTTTGTCTATGTTTCCTTGGTAGAGTGGTATGGGATGTGTGCATTTGCATTTGGGTTCAGGACCTGAGTGCAAAACAAACTCAAACCACCCTGATAATTGCTGCCATGGTGATGGAGGTGAAATGGGCCTATTGGCCAGGAGTGAGATTGATGATCGGGAGGCAGCAGGGCAAAATGAGCAAAAGTGTGGAGTAACACTAACCCTAATTCTAACACTCTGTCTGCAATTAAGTAAGCTGTGGTGCTGAATTGTTTTCACTGCTGTATAATACAAGACAGAAGAATGCATGTTGCATGTACTTCAAATAATAATATTTAAAAGTAGCCAGAATGATGGGGGGGGTTAGACCAAATGGTACAAACAGTTAAGACAACCGTAAGAAAGACATAATTTTGTGATGGCTAGGTTTGTATAAAATATGTGCAAGAAAAAATGCCAGTCACTGAAATTGGACTTCCGAGACAAATGGCAAAAATAAACACACACAGTAAGTGGCAAAAATAAGCACATATAATAAATATATCCTTAAGACTAAATCTTAAACATCCACTTTTGGAGAGGTGGATGGTTTATCTGTTGCAAGTATTTATTTAGTAACTGTGTCGTGTTAGCTGGTTCACTGATCCCTTTCAGACATTAGAAGGGCCTGAATGCACAAAGAACATGACTTTGGCAGTAGAACAGTGCAAGAAAATGGGGTTTCTATTATATTTTTGAGTTTCAAACATTGGACACCATATGAGCGATGTTTGAAATTTCGAAAATATAATAAATAAATAAAAAAACTATACTTACCTAAACGCTGTTGGCAGGGGGGTCAAGTCCCCCTGCATCCCCCACACCCCCTCTACTTAAATATTCCTACTCCGAGATGGCACTGCATTGAAGTAAAAGGAACATATTCCTTACGGCGATTTCCGTGTTACACTCACGACGTTTCGACCAATCTGGTTCACTCAATATGCGTTCGCCGTTTACAATTTTCGATCATGCGATAGGAACCCAAGAAAATGATATCAGTACTAGAAATGAGTCTATGCTTAGCCACTGAATGAAATTTGCCTCGAATGACTAAATATTGAACCCTATCCATCGAACGTTCATTTAGTGAATGTTTATTTCAGTGAACGGGAAAGTAACTAGTTGGCCAACACTTCCACGTCTGCCCTTTTCCCCACTGCAGTGTGGTCTCGGAGTTGGTATATATTGTTAGGGGTGGTGTGGAAGGTGAAGC
Organism: Protopterus annectens; assembly: GCF_019279795.1. Taxonomy (NCBI): domain Eukaryota; kingdom Metazoa; phylum Chordata; order Ceratodontiformes; family Protopteridae; genus Protopterus; species Protopterus annectens. The sequence continues at coordinate 1,324,558,765 of NC_056741.1, read as the reverse complement.
CCTCCTTTGGGGTAGGTTTGAAATACTACGGTGTGTAAGATGGGGAAGTGTTGGCCAACTAGTTAACTTTCCCTGTCAAAAGAGTGAACATTCGTTGAATGAACGCTTGATGCATAGGGTTCACTGTTTAGCCATTCAGTGAAAATGTCATTCTATGGCTAAACATAGACCCATTAGAAATTACATCTGATACAGAAGTACAAGAAAACATCAGATACAAAAAAATATAATGTTGCTGCACGTTTAGGAATTATAGTACAGGTTGTATCAGATTTCGAAGAAATAAGAGAATACAAGTGCCACTGCCCACCTTGGTTACAAACGTGTGTGGAAGTTAGTGGCCTTCCAAGGGGAGCATCTTGTCATATTGTTTCTTAAAAGGCTTTACTTTCCTAGGATAAATGCAATCCAGCATTGAGTAACCATTTTTACTAAGGCTACGCAGTTTTTCTTAACACTGCATGTTTTAGCCCATTTTGGTGAACAGTCATGTTGTTGTTTTTATAATTTTTTTTTCGGTTATTCCATTGCTGTCCACTGTCTGACATCCTTTTTCAATGGCTACATTATTTTACTGCAGAAAGCCTGCGAACATTATTGGCTTTGTATATCTGCAGGTAAACAGTAGGCAGAATGTGCTTTGTCTTCAGAATCCTTAATGCTGAGTTACACAGCCTGTCTTTAGTACAAAAATAGCATAAGAAGATAGTGGTAATTATGTAGTGGGACAGAGCAAGATGCAGCAGTTTCCTGTGTCATCACAGATTGCGAACAAGATTGTAGACTGTTATTACAATGTAAAATGATAATTATGCAAAATCATTCATCAGCTTGGATAAAATGACTTTCAGTTGACTGTTCTTGCTAGTGTTAATGTAATCTTCAAATTTGTTTATATCCATCGAAAACAATGAGGGAAGTTCGCCCCTGCCCTGGCCAAATTTCCCCTAGTAGTATGAATACCATTTTGGGTCTTCCCTGAAAAGAGGCTGCTAGTCTAGAGGGAGTAACCTGGTCAAAAAAGGCTAAATAAATAAATAAATTCTTGGTTTTCCTGTATGCATCTGTCATTGGCTATTTATCTGTGTCATACTGAAAATATTACTTCTCCTGGACTTTGTTAAATTCGATGGAATACTGACATCTTTAGATAGTACTTAATTTCAGTGCTTCTGATACCAACTTCTGGAGCATTTAACATCCACAGAAAAATATCTAGTGCTCTGTGTTTGAGCCCAGACTTTCTGGAGCACACGTCCTTCAGGAGGTGTTATAGTTATGCACTTCCCAAATTGTTTCGATCAGAAGTTGCGTGATGCATGCTGTTCTTCTCTAGAAATCCTGTTTTCGTTAGGGTCCTGTACCCTTCCTTGTCATCAGTATTCCTGTCTAGGCAGAATTCTATTTATAATACGTTATAGGCTGTCGACCTACAGATCTAAGTCTAGCAATTAAACCATTTTTCATATGATCCCTCCAGTCTCAATGAGGGCAGCATAATATGAAGTTGGGAAGGGGGAATTTTGGCTACCCATCCAGTTATCTAAGTTTAAATTAAGTGCGGAGTACTGTGTTTGACAAACTGGATATTTGTCCCAAATGTGGGAGATACTCTGGCATATAACTGTATCATGCCAACATGTTTTGTCTTATCTGCTTATTAAGGTTTAGGTCCTTTAACTGGGTATTTCAGGAATTGTTTCCTGAAGGAATAGCAGGTTAGGGGCAGAGCTTTAGTGTCTCTGAAGGCTAGATGCAGATCACTACAGATGAGTATATAAGGGACTGAATACAGTAGAAGGGCTTGTAGTTTGTCTGGATAGCTGAAGGTCTTGAGGATTGACTTTTTTTTTTTTAAGGACTGTCTGAGATTACTAAATTTGAGTGGTTATTTTTAGACAAATGACATGCCAAATGGTGTATTATATTCAGTAATAAGTCTGATAAAAGATGAGTAAAGGGAAATTAAATATTCTTTGAAATTTGAGGGGATAACCACTGGAAATTAGATAAGTCAGATTAAAGTATTTCCAAGGTAGTCTTTAGACAGAATGGCCCAAAGATAATGAAATATTAGAAAGAATGCCTGTAGCCCTTATGATAATGTCAGATCGGGGGTCATGTCACCTGCATGGTATGATATAGACATTTTTGTTTACTAGAATGTTTTTTTCACATTTAGTTAAGACCTTTGCCCTTGTATCAGCATAGTTTAACCTGTGAGCCGGTGGAGAAGCAAATAAGAATGCCCAATTTACTGTTTGTAGATTTAAATAAACGTAGGCCAGGCGTGTTAGCTTGAAGGATTATGAAATAGATGCCAAGAAGGTGAAGGCCTAAAACTGAATCCTATGGTACGCCACTGATAAATTCTTTATTTTCAGAACTGACACCTGCATCTCTAACTGCATGGGTTATGTTGGAGAGCCAATTAGCTGTGCACCACACAACATGTGGATTCGTATTCAGGTGTACAAACCTGGCAATAATGTACTTATGGGGAATAGGGTCAAAGGCCTTGACCATGTTGCATAATCACTGTTCACTACTTTGACTTTTTATCAAGGAAATTAATGAGGTTGAAGAGGCAGGACCTGCTTTGATAAAGTTGAATTGATGAGGGTCCAGGGTTAAAGAGATATTTAATTCCCAGATTAATAATGTCTGAAATAATATGTGCGTATGAGGTTAGTGACACTAATTGCTTTTTCATTGTCAGGGTCAGTGTTTGGGCTGCCGTTATGTGATGGCATTACAGTTGCTGTTTTCCAAGTTTCAGGAATGGAACCAAGTGAAAAGTGTTGAATTAAAGATGTTAAGTAGGTGTTTGGATATGCCATATTTGCTACTAATAGTCAGGCAACTTGATATCCGGGCTCATGAATGAGTTGGTGGTAGCTTTTAACAGGACTGAGAGAATTTTTTCTTTTGTAATTTATAAGGGATGGTTGGGACTGTAAAAAGTGGGAAATAGTTATGTCTGTGGGTGGAATAAAATTTGTACTAAATTTATTAGCTACTCCTTTTGGGGCAGGGTCAGAATAGGCAGTAGTATTGTGGACTAGCTACTAACATTACTGGGTATTAGTTGTTAATTTCTAGATATAAAGAACAATTTGTAGTTATTTTGATTTTGGTGGTTATTTTAACAATAACCCTCGAGTGGGTATGAGTATCCTAGGCTTTACTTATGGTTGCTGTGATTTGATCACGTGGATGAAGCCTGAATAATGAAATGAAGCCAGTTGTGAGTAAATCCTATGATGGGATCCCACCTGTATCCCTGCTAGACAGGGAAAACAGGTGCTGACTTTGTGAGACCATGGGTGAAATTCTTGGCTAGACTTATAAAGGCCTCTGGGCCAATAGCGGAGTATCGTCCTATGAACCTATACCCACATCCAGGAGTGGGTTATTGCTATTATACAATGACATTATTTAAGAAAGAAATGGCTTACTTTTTTAATAATAATACATACATACAAATATTTCAGACATGGACATTAATGCCTTTCTGGCATGCCAGTGCACCCAGACAGTTGTTCCCATAAAAATGTCCAGGCCGTTCTTAAAAATATCTAGACTAATGCTTGCTTTAATGTGATTTGGTAGTCTGGTTTTCACAGAGAGCAGCTGATGCATGGAACAGTTAGTACACTTCTCATTTCTATAGACTCTTCTACATAAGGTGTCTGATGATTCTCTACTACTACTTTTTGATGACCCCAATCATTTCCAGAGGTAGTTGTCTGTAAATACCTTGTATACCTGAATAAAATCCTCTTAAATGTCTGTATGAAACGTTGTACAAGTTCAGATATTTTAGTCTTTTATAACAAATTTTCAAATCCATGGATGCCCTTGGTAGATTTCCTCTGAACTCTTTTTTTCAGTTTACTCATGCTTGTTTTCTTATTATTTTTCCATATTGTTATTCTATACTAAAGTTTGGGTGTAATGTAATTAACAAACAATGACTTTATCATTTCTGATTTTCTAGACTTTATAAATCTCATTTGCTTAGTTTTTGATATATTTATCAGCATATTCTTTTCCTGTGCCCAAGTGGTCAATTTAGTCAACTTCTTTTGCAGACATGCCCTGTCTGTAACACATGTAATTAAGTTACTTGGTTTTATGTCATCTGCATACAGACCTTAGAACACCTCAGATAAAAAAGATAGGTCTGAAAGATGCAATCTAAATAAGTATGGGCCTAAGACAGAGCCCTGTGGGACACCCTTTCTGTAACCAATAATTTTACCTGTCTAGTTGCTGTATGGTACTTGCCATGTCCTATTTGTAAGCCGTGCAGCTATCCATCTTATCAAGAGTATATCCATACCTAGTTCTAATTTATTGATCAGTGTTTTTCTTATTACCTTGTCAAATGCTGAAATCTTTATAAATTATATCACAGCACAATTTTTCATTCATAGTTATTATTTTGATAAAGAACATCATGTTACAGGTGGTAATATATCTTTTTTCAGCATATGCACACTGATACATGGAAGTCCAAAACTTTCAATTCTGTCTATAACTTGTCCAATATTACCTTCTGTATTGTTTTTTTTTATATATATTTTTTTTTGCAACATGAAAGTAGGCTTGAGGGTCTGTATGACTCTGGGTTTGTCCTACTCCCATTTTTCTTAAAGACAGGTTTAGTAAGTACATGTCTCCAATCTTGAGGAATCTTCCCATATTTATATGAGCTAATAAATAATGGATACAACTGAATTGGTTTTCAGTATAATCTAATTTGATTTCAGTATCTGATTTTACCTGGATGTCACTAGGACAACTTTACTTGGATGTCACTAGGACAACTTATCACCTTTTTTGTGGAGAGCCAAAGTGTTTTACATATGATTTTGCAGTAGATGCATCTTTAATCTGTTCTCTAAGAATAAATTTTAGAATCTGCACACAGTTTATCAGTATGTATGTCTTTACTCCTTCCACATCTTGCGTATCTGTAAAATGTTTTCCTATGCTCAATATCATTATATAATTTTTCTTTATCTTGTTTCACACTGTGCTTAATTTTTGTCTGTGTAACAGCACTGTAGTGTTCCTCTGTATTCTTCCATATTTGCTGATGTACCACGCATGCGTATGGGACTTATGTTCCCACCCTTGCACAATGCATCTGTGATGTTCAGAAGAAGTAATGAAGAAAAGAGGAACCTCTGTTCTGTTTTGTTTTTCCATACCATTATACCCTGTTAATGCAAGAAACCTAGGCAAAGTCCAACATAATGGGAAGAACAAAAGTCTGAACATAGGGATATATTTTATTGCTCTTATAAACCTAGAAATTTGCTGGAATAAACAAATAGTTCATAGTGCAGTAACAGTTCGTGCCAGTTCAGCTGGCATAGAGTAATAAAGGTCTCACTGTGACCCAGGCAACCTGAGTTTGACCTGCAAGTCAGATGCCTCTAAAGCTGGCATGGTGAGGGAAAGAAGTGATGTGGCTTTGCTGGCCTGTCGTTAGTGAGGGAAGGAAGTGCAGGCCTGGGGTGTACATTCCCAGGGTTAAACCTCTGGCAGAGAATGGAGAAACAAAGTGAGGCAGGGCTGTTCTGAGGAGTGACATTCCCCTCGCTGATGCATATTGCATCCTGAGACCTGTGCACGTTACTTGGGCATGCACAGTGAGGACAGGGCTGCCAAAAAGGTAAGAAATTGAACAACTAAATAATGGCCCCTCTCAGTCAACTGTTATCCTGATTCACAAGGAACCAGGATGCCCAAGACAGGATTTATTAGTCGGAAAACAGTGGGGAGAAAAAGTTAAAATTGTAAGGTAGTCAACACAAACAGCCAAAGTATATCAGCTAGTGTAATCCAATGATCTCTAGTGTTCTTTTGTACAGTAGTAGCCATAAATGGTGTAACTGTACAGCAAGAAATGACGATCAGTAATGTAACTACTCCAATGAATAGAAGGTGCAATTATTAACTGAGATAACAGACCGAAACCAAATCAACTTATTATTAACGATCAACAGTGTAAAATTACCTGCAGTGGTATTGGCAGCAGTGCAATAGTACTTTGGATAATGCTGGTAATGAACAACAGTTCAAAAAAGTAAATAGTCTCTCCACACCGTCAAATTTATTAAAAACGACAAAGCTTTCGGATATCAAAAACATCCTTCCTCAGTTACACAAAAATAGAAGTTCAAACCAACATTTATAATAAAAGCACATGACACAGGCATTAATTGATGAAGGTGAACACCCAGTTCTTAAAGATACAGAAACAGTGATAAGAGGGGTAAGGAAGTATGTACATATCTTCCTCTCATTTTTTTTCTAATTTTCCTTTGTTTATTTTTTTAAAATAGGTTTTAGTGTAACTTGTTTATGATGATATGGGAAATATCATCTCAGGCCATGGTGTAAGTATTGAATTGGTGTTGATTATGGGTCTATATTACTAGACCGAAAGATCACAACAGCGAATGTATGTACATCGACACATGTACGTCGATGTACATACTAAGTGAAACACCTAAATGGCGAAAAGCAGAAGGCCAAACGTGTTTCATCATCATAATGCGCCACACAGGTAGGTAAAATATAAACTAAAATATTAAATTAATTAGCTTTTGCAGGAGAGCAAGCCCCCCACACCCCCCTACTTAAATATACCAACTCAGAGACCGCACTACAGTGGGGAAAAGGATACATTTCCTTATCCCCACCATTGTGCTGCTGGCTACGAAACACGTTCGGTGTTCCGGTTTTTGCCGTTTAGGTGTTTCGCTCTGTATGTAAATCGACATAAATGTGTCGATGTACATACATTCGCTGTTGTGATCTTTCGGTCTAGTAATATAGACCCGTTGATTATAGTGGAGAGTAGCAGGAGAGGGGGTTAGAGGGGAGTTTAATTTGGAGCATGACATGGCTATTCCCATTTGGAAGATAGATGAGAGAATAGGTGAGACTCGAAAATTGTTATTGTTAGGTTGCGTAGGAGGGGGGCTGAGAGTTCCACTGTTTAGCTATGGAGCAGGATAATAGTAGTTTGCAGGGAGGACGAGATGGTTTGTGGACTTGTAGGAGATTGTGATTTCTGGATCTGAGTGAGTGGTTAGGTATGTAGGGTTTTTAAGGATGAAGTGAGAGAGGCAGTGGGTTTGAAGATGAGCTTGTGGGCAGTGGTAAGTTGTAGATATCTCAGATAGTTGGGAAAGGTCGAGCCTTTTGAGGGTGTGGAGGGAGTGACAGTGGTGGGATGAATTTTTAGAACTGATTGCAAATTTGCAGAATTTTTGGTAACAGGATTCAAATTTTGATCGTAGACCAAGCTGGAGATTGGTGTACAGGGGAGTGCCATACATGAGAGGGTAGAAGGGAGGTGGATGCAAGAGTTTGTCGGGTTGAGGGGCTGAGGTAGCGGTTGTGTCTGTAGAGGAGACAGATTTTTTTTTTATGGGTTTTCATGATTGCGGAGTGAATACGGGTGTCAAATTTTAGGTCTTCCTCAATGATGATGCTTAGAAGGTTGGTACTGGGGACAATTTCCAGGGGGGTGTTATTCTGGCTATGAATGGTGAATAAGGTTTTGTTGATATTGGAGTTCCTGGTAGGAGTAAAAATCATTAGCTTAGTTTTATTTGCGTTTAGGGCCAGATGGTTGGATTGCATCCAGGTTTCTGTTTTGAAGAAGGCTAATTGGGTTTTTGATAGGAGATCGGTGGGTGAGAAGGTTGAGCAGATTATAGTAGAGTCATCTGCGTATTGGATGAGTGAGGATTTGGGGATGGAGTGGCGGAAGTTGTTGACTAATATGTTAGAGAAGAGGACCAAGAACAGAACCTTGGGGTATGCTGGTGAGTGTGGGAAGGAAGGAAGAGGTTGAGGTTTTCCACTGGCAGCCTGTTGGCAGTCGGACAGGTAGCTGAAAAACCAGGCAATGGAGGTGAGAGAGAGATGTAGGGTGGAGAGTTGGGCTAAGAGTAGGGTGTGAGAGATGGTGTCAAAGGCCTTTGAGAGATCTAAAAACAGTGTAGATATGAATTTGCCAGAGCTGTATTCTAGGTTGATGCTCTCAAAAAAGGAGAGGAGGGTGGTCATGGTATTGTGGCCAGGGCAGAAGCCATGTTGAGTCGGGAGAGGAGGTTGTTTAGGGTTAAGTATGGCATGAGTTGTGCTTGGATATTTTTTTCTAGTATTTTAGAAATGATAGCAATGGGTCTGAAGTTGGTAGTGTCTGTGTTTATGCCACCTTTGTGAAGAGGGATGATGTAAGCATGGCGCCAGATAGATGGGACGTAGGATTCTTCTATGGATCTGTTGATAAGAATTTGAGATGGGATAGGCTATGTTGTCTGCTGATTCTTTGCGGAAGGTTGATGGAAGATTGTCAGGTGCACTGCGACAGGGTTTGAGTTTGAGAAGTCTTTTGATTGTGCTTGTGGGGATGGGAGTTAGGCTGAAGGGTGAGGAGGGAGGTACGTGATTGGGGGGGTGCAGGGAAGGAGGGGCTGGAGGTGAGTGTGATGGAAAGAGGTAGATAGTTTTGCAATACAAACCACAAAGAAAGTTGAATTGGGTGGCTGTTTTGAGGTCGGTATGGTTGGGATTTGGACAGGGGTTTTCTTTATTACCGGGGTGAAGAATGGAAGAGATGGAGTCCCAGAATTTTTTAGGATTTCATGAGTGCATGGATGCATGGATTGGAGTTTGCAGTAGTAGGCTTTGCTGTCTTTTGTAACTATTTTTTGTGGAATTTCGAAGTTGCTAAAACCCCTACCTCCCTCCTAGAATTTAATGTTTTTGATATTGCTTCCATTTTTTGTCTCTTTGGTGCTTAGCTGGTTTAGTTTATTTTGTTAACCAGGGACTAGGATTGGTTTTGGTTTGAAGGGGGGGCTTGCTGGTTAAGAAGGGTTAGGAATGACCGGTTGAAATAGGATATGGCATCATCTAGTGGAAGTGTTTTTAGAGGGGATCCAGTCAATATTCTTTAGACATTCTGCAAAAGTTTGAGGGTTGAAAAAGGAGAGGTTGCGGGTTTGAGTGTAATGGTGCTGTTTTTGTAGAGGAGAGGGGAGTTGGTCCGTGAAGGTTGGTAGGTGTTCACTGAGAGGGTCTGGTAGTATTCCGGCATTGGAGATAAGGTCTGGGTGAGTTGTTAGGATCCAATTGGTGATGGTTCTGGAGGTACCATCTTTATTTGGTCTGTTTGGAGAGTTTATAAGTTGGGAGTTGGGTTAATTGTGTGGGTAGGGGCTTCAGAGTTTATAGAGGCCCAGTTAATGTTTGTATCACTGATGATATAATTTCATTTTTGATGTTGAAGACATCCTCTCCTGGTTTTCCTCCAGGTGTTTTGATGTTATTGCCTAGGGGAATATAGAGGGCACCAGTGCATATGGACTTGTGGTTGTTTATTTTTAATAGACCTATTGTAATTTCAGCATTGGCAAAGGTTGGGATGTGATTGGTGTAGGATATCATGATATGTGAGGAAGGGTAGATGGTAGCTACTTCACCTCCTTTTTTGTGAGTTCTGTCATTGCGAATGAGTTGGTAGCATGGTGGTAGGATTTCGTTATCTTTTATGAAAGATTTAAGCCAGGTTTCAGAAATTATGGTTATGGTGGGGTGGTTATGGGAGAGCCAGGCATGGAGGTTAGGGATTTTGTTTCTAAGGCTTTGTGCATTAAGTGTAATGAGGCGAATGGACTTAGGTTTTTGGGGTTGATTGGTAATGTTGGTGAGTTTAATGCTGGAGGTGGGCCCAGGGTTAGGGTGGATGTTGGTGGAGAGATAGAGACGTGTGGCGGAGGAGTTGTGTGAGGTAGTGTATTGGGGACAGGAAGTTAGGGTTGTGCAATAGAGGTGATTTTCTGGTATGACATTTGAGAATTTGGTACAGGGAGGGTGGGGTGGTGAGCAAGTCTGTATTTGAATAGATAGGTTGGGTTGGAGGAAGAGAGTTCATGTGAAATGAGTTTGTAGAATGGGGTGGGAGTTTGGTGGCTTGAGGCAGTGGACTGTGAGAGGTATGGTGTGGGTTAGGGTTTGGGAGCTGTGTAAGATAGGTAAGACAGGTGAGAGAGATTAGTAGGGCAGATGGTATATAGGGAGTGATGGGATGGAGGGCATTGTAGTGGAGTTACTGAGGTAGGAAGTGTGTGTGGTGAACTGTTGGTTACGTGTGATTGGAAGGGGGTGGGGAGGGGATTGGGGAGCAATAAATGTGCAGGTAGTGAGGGCGGGTGGGAAATGGGGGCAGGGTAGTGGAGCAGAGTTAGCCCAAAGGATGAACGGAGTGGGTAGAGCTGAGAAGGAGTGAAGCCCACAAAAAATCAGTGGCTTGGACTCTTGTGAATGGGAGGGCGCTACAGCCAGACAGCTTGGTAAGTGATTTCTGCAGCTATAAGGGAGAGCCCAGGAGCGCAGTGAATATATCCCTGGGGTGGTTCGCAGTAACATAGGGCAAGGGGGAACGAGAGAAGAACATGTTCAGGAAAAAGAAGAAAACCAACAAGAATAAAATGCAGCAGCAAGGGATGTTAAGTTATTGGACAGGGCTAAGGTATGGGGTATGGATATGTATAGTGGGTACGTGCTACCACTTAGTGGAGAAATGAAGTAATAAAGTAATTTATTGAGCAAAAGCCACCAAGGGAAAAAAAACTGTAAAGTCGGGGAGGGAGGGATGGATGGCTACGGCCTGCAGTAGGCTGCTATTGTGCATGCTGCAGGTCGATAACTAAATATAATAAATAGGCTAAATTAGCGGCTAGAACTACATACACCTGGGTGTGTTTTTGTGGTCACACAAGGCTTTAGTGTACTGCTTTGCATAAGCTACAATGTTTTCTGGATTTGGGGGAGCTTGGAGTCTAGCTATACCATCGCTCAATAAGGGGGTAGTTTGCCTTAGAAAAGTTTTGTTCTCGGGTTTGGTTGGGGGGGGGGGTCCAGTTTTACCTTTTAAGTTCCAGGGAAGCCCCTTTGTGACCTATCCTCCTCAGGTGCGCCTGATCTTACCATGAAGACATTACACATTATGTGTGTGTGGGGGGGGGGGTAGCAGTGCTCTCCCTTATTAGTGTGTATCAGATCTAGGATATTTGTTCCCTGGTGGGAGTGCAGACCAGCTGCTCCAGAATATTTTCAATTTACAAGCTGAGGACTCTTTGGGCCTGTATGCTAGTGGTTGTGTATGCCTTCTAGTTAATGGAGGGATAATTGAATTCACCCATGGGTATGGTATTGTGGTGGATAGCGAATGATTCTAGTTGCTTTAGGTATAATGTGTGGGTATCCTGGTTCATGGAGAGGGGTCTGTAGCTAGCAGAAATTTGGTAATGGATTTTCCCCATAGTTAGGTGGACATGGAGTGATTCTTGGCGTTGAGCAGCAACACCTTTAGCTTGTCCTGGGTATCATTTGTTGTGTTGGAATTTCTGTCTGTTTGATAATGCCTAAAAAGGCAGAATAGGAGGTGGATAATGTTTTAGCCAGTGTCCAAAATCCGACAGGTGGAGATCATCACTGGCAAAGCATGTTGTGTTGGAATTAATGCCTAAAAAGGCAGAATAGGAGGTGGATAATGTTTTAGCCACTGTCCAAAATCCTACAGGTGACAGGTGGAGATCATCAGTGGCAAAGCAGTATGGTCTGTCGACCATGTCCTCCCACGCTGACAAATATTGGACTGCTTTGGAATGACACCAGTAGCTGAGCCAGTTGTTAAAGTCGTTCATTTTCCTGTTTATATTGTGGCAGCATCCTTGGAGATGGTAGGAAACTGCTCAAGATTGGGCTTATACCCGCCTGTGACACATTCAGAGAGTTGTCTCTCCATATAGTGTAGGGCAGTAAATCTCGGGTCATTCACTCCTACATGGACTGTGATATAGTCATACTGGTACTTAAGGGTGAGTGACCTGAATGCTTGCATGATCTGCCAGATCCTGGCCTCTGACATGCAAATAACAGTTACACTCTTTTTCCAGCCTTGTAAGGGGGACATCTGTATGTGTCTCACTGTGGAGTCATCAGCACCAGCATTTTAGGTTTTGAACTGTTTGGGCTTGGTAGTTGAGACACACTAAGATGTGGCTTTGTGTTGTACTGGTATGCTTAAGTGCCTTGTTTGTAAGGACTGCACCTGTGAGGCCTTTGAGGCTTGGGGAAGGTTACTTGTGAGCACCTTTGAGTCACTTACAACATGTTTGTTGCATTTAGTGTCTGTATGTGAGAGTCTGGCCTCCAGTGACAATGTATAAATACATTTCTCACGTGCTGTATTTGTCTATTTAAGAATTACATGGTCATCAGTGTACATGAGGCAATTGTTACAAAGCCACAAGATGCCTATGTCCACCAAGCTGGAAACAGAGATGGTAGGAAATTGCCTATCCAATGGATGACAGTCCTAATAAATGAGTGGTGGGATGTATATAAAAGGAATAAAGTGGGGGTGCCTGCTTCCTGTAAATTCACTGCTCAGTGAGTAGCTAGTTTGGACCCAGTGCCCAGACTAGCTGCTCACTGATCAGTGACATTCCTGAGTGCTAAAATGAAGTAATACTAATTTAAAAAATTCCTATCTGAATGTGCAAGTGCTGCTTACCACACAGACTTGTCACCTAGTGAGTGCCACAGAACTGGGGTAAAGTCCTGAGATAATTATGTCGAGATTTCGATTTTTGTGTTTGCAAACGCAAGGCTTAAATACACTTAGAGAAAAGTTTAACACTGCCTAGCCAATCAGATAAGCACACAATAAACTCTCTACCAGTAATTCCAAGCTCCGATGAGTGAAATCAGCCCTTTTCCTGCCACAAGAGTGCAGACTTGATACTCTTTTAATGTAAAATGACTGGTTTGGATCCTAAGTGCTGGAAACAACAAACATATTCCTGGCACTAGCTTTACAGTTTAAGTAGATACAGTGGATATAAAAAGTGTACACACCCCTGTTAAAAGTTTTTGTGATATAAAAAATGAGACCACAATAAATCATTTCAAATATTTTCCCACCTTTAATGTGACCTATAACCTGTACAATTCAATTGAAAAACAAACAAGTCTGTTAGGAGAAAACATATAAAAAATAAAAAGTACAATAAACTGGTTGCATAAGTGTGCACACCCTTAAACTAATACTTTGTTGAAGCACATTTTGATTTAATTACAGCATTCAATCTTCTTGGGTACACACCTGCCATCTATTAGAGAGACTGATTCACCCCAACTAAAGTTCAGCTGTCCTGGTAGGATTTTCCTGACATTTAATCAGTTGCCTGCTACAGCAAAAGTCATGGTTTGCAGAGAGCTTACAAAGCATCAAAGGGATCTCATTGTTGAAGGGTATCAGTCAGGAGAAGGGTACAAAATTTTTTTCCACAGCATTGGATATACCATGGAACGCAGTGAAGATAGTCATCAAAAAGTGGAGAAAATATGGGACAACAGTGACGTTGCAAAGAACTGGACGTCCCTCCAAAATTGATGAAAAGACAAGACAAAAACTGGTCAGGGAGGCTGCCAAGAGACCTACAGCAACACTGAAAGAGCTGCAGGAATTTCTGGCAAGTACTGATTGCGTACTGCATATGACAACAATCTCCTGCATTCTCCATGTGTCTGGGCTTATGGGATAGGGTTGCAAGATGGAAGCCTTTTCTTATACAGAAAAAACATCTAGGCCCAACTAAAATTTGCAGAACAATACATCAAGTCTCAAAAGCATGTGAGAAAATGTGCTATGGTCTGATGAGACCAAGGTTGAAGTTTTTGGCCACGATTCCAAAAGGTACGTTTGGCACAAAAACAACACTTCACATCACCAAAAGAACACCACCCCCACAGTGAAGCATGGTGATGGCAGTATCATGCTTTGGGGTTGCTTTTCTTCAGCTGGAAATGGGGTTTAGTCAGATTGAAGGGGATTTATTAACAGTTTTCAAATACCAGTCACATTTGGCCCAAAACCTTCGGGCGTCTGCCAGAAAGCTGAAGATGAAGAGGAATGTTCAACACGACAATGGCCCCAAGCATAGATCCAAATCGACAAATGAATGGCTTCACCAGCAGAAAATTAAAGTTTTGGAATGGCCCATCCAGAGCTCAGACCTAAATCCAATAGAACAACTGTGGGGTGACCTGAAGAGGGCTGTGCAAAAGAGATGCCCTTGCAATCTGACAGATTTGGAGTGCTTTTGCAAGGATGAGTGGGCAAATATTGCCGTCAAGATGTGCCAAGCTGATAGACTCCTACCCAAGAAGACTGACTGCTGTAATTTAAATCAAAAGGTGCTTCAACAAAGTATTAGTTTAATGGTGTGCACACTTATGCATCCAGCTTATTGTATATTTTTTTCCCCCTAACAAATTTGTATTTCAGTTGAATTGTACAGATTATAGGTCACATTAAAGGTGGGAAAAGTTTTGAAATGGTTTATTGTGGTCTCATTTTATATCACAAAAACCTGGCATTTTAACAGGGGTGTGTTTACTTTTTATATCCACTGTACATTTACATAGAAAAGCAGCCCTACAGCAGTTAGACAAACAGCTGAAATCCTCAAAAAAAAGTGCAGAAAAGCAATTAAATAATGCAGTAGACCTCCACAATGGCTTAGAGTAAACAGTGCAAAAAGTATACTTATATTTGTTTTCTTAGCCTTGGATGGCTTCCTTAGCTTGCAACATCACTCAGTTTCCTGCATCTTTGTCAAATGATGGGGCAGCCCTGAGGAAATGAGTCAAGACTCGCATAAATACGCTTGGAGAAAAACAAGCTTAACACTACCAAAACCCACAGGCCATTCAGATAAGCACACAGTAAGTTCAGTAATTTCCAGCTTAGATGAGTGAAATCAGCCCTCTTCAGGTGCATTGTTTATTAGTAAAGTAGCATGATCTGAGAACATTATTGGGGAAATGTCTACTCCATCCAGTGAATAAGAATAATCCTTTGCCTCTAATGTTTTGTTCGTTTTAGAGCATACACTGGTTGTTACTAAGTATCTTCATACATCTACCATTGCCATTGAACATGTCAGTTTATTTATGAGTTTACCTAATATAGGTGTCTTATTTACTTGAGGACCTGAATGTACTTCATTTGAAGCGGGGGGGGGGGGGGGCTGTATACTACTTCTCATTTGCACATGTTACTAGCCCCTCCTGGATGACAATCCAGTCTGTTAGAAACTGTGTCCTCTTGAATTGAGATGTTGCAGGATGTGTGCGTTTGTGTATATTTCTGTGTACGTTTTGAGTTTGTGAGTGTGTATGGGAGTGATGGGGGGCTGTCAAACTTTTACACAGTAAGAGTTTTGCAAGCAAAGTCTGCAACTTTGGGTTGGGAGAACCACTAGCCACCAGGGATAACCCTTCAGATGTGGGTCAGGGGGACAACTAGCCAGCAGGGATAACTTATGCCTTAACAGCACTTTAACATAATGGGGATGGGAGAATATGCTAGACAGGAGAACAGGAAAGACATGGTTCATCGGGGAAAGGGTGCAGCAGACACCAGGGGTACACTATATAGCATGTCGTAAAGGCAATTAATAAAAAAAAGTATAAAAATATATATTGTGGAGAATCAGTAGACACCAGAGATACAATGTGCCTGAAAGGCAGTAAAAAAATATTCCAACCCTGTACTTTGCCATCTCCCACAGAGGATATTACTTCACTGTGCCACCACTAGACACCATGTATGTGTTGAACAAAAAACATAAATGTTTAAAAAAAAATCCACTACAAAGTGAGGAGGGCGAGGTTTGAACCATTTAGCCTTGCCACAGTAAATATCTGCATTGACTCCGATTCACTAACTTGTCATTTAGTACAGTAGATTTTTTTAAAAACATATTGAGGATCTGTGGCATTACTCAATGTTTGCAACAGTTTGTGATATATGAGGGAGAGGGACAGAGACAGTAGGTATACCTCTCAACTTCATAGCACAGGAAATCAAGACAGAGCTGATATTGAGACGTACATACGTGTGTGTGTGTGGCACGCGTGTGGTCTGTGCATGTGTGTGTTGTGCGCACGGTCTGTGCATGTGTGGCACGCACGTGGTCTCTGCATGTGTGTGTATGTGGTGCTGTTTGTGTGGGGTGCACATGTGATTAGTTACGTGTGATGCCTATGGCTTGTGTGACACTTGTGGCGGAATGTTTGAGTGGGTTGGTGCTTGTGCTCATACAATGCAGCCATCTCCGCTGTTTACTGCAAGAAAGTGTTTATCTGCACTTGTGATAGTTAACATCGATTCAGGGACATGCAAATTAGCTAATAATGAGGTCTTTCTTCGTTGTGGCTAATGTCTCTTTGAGTCACAAAATACCTCATTGCAGAAATGGGACCTTTTTATTGCAGCTTGTAATGTGAATGGTGGGTTTTTTCTTGAACCCCAGGAAAGTCTTTTGCAGTAAAATCTAAAATATTAACAAACATAGACCTCATATTCAGTATTCTTTTAAACACGTTAAACCTTAAAACAATTCAAAACTCAAAAATGAACTGCATCAAACTATCGTGCAGAAAACATTAAGTCTTTTAGACTGTAATCATACTTCCATTAAGATGCAAATTACTGCTAAAAATGTTCTTTTCTTTTGCTAACTCCCTACTTCCCTTATTCATAGTCAGTTAAACTTGGAATAAAAACGAACTTTCAGATGTATTGCAGATCTGTTTTTGAACGTTTACAGGTGTAGACCGAAACTGACGATATAAAATAAAAAAGTGTAATTTCAACTGTTGCTGCGAGTACATTTTCTAGCTTTCAATAAACCCAATTGCATTATTTACGAATGTTTTGCATCAGAGTTCAGCAACTTGGCTAGTCAATCCCTGAAGTGTTTGTGTACTTATAGCCAGTCCATTTGTCTCCTTGCACAGTACATGGAGAGATTAAAAATACTGTCTCTGTGCCCGTATGAGCTTGAAAACTTTCCACATTCATGCTAGTTTCCTGCCCATCCTTCAATAAAGTCGGTGCCAACAGCAGGTATTCATTCTTAAGGTGTCTGGTTAACTGGCAATGTGCTGTCTGTTGTAATATGCTGCCCATCCTTCAATAAAGTCGGTGCCAACAGCAGGTATTCATTCTTAAGGTGTCTGGTTAACTGGCAATGTGCTGTCTGTTGTAATATGCTTACTAATAATTAGTGAGACAGTATCAGCATTTAAAATAACCTCAAGTGAATTAATTAACCATTGCCATGAAAAGTAAACCCTCTTTGATAAACAAGTCCTGTGCAGTAGGTGTAAAAAATCAAATCTGTGTAACAGAAGCAGCTAACTTCCAGACCCATGTTGTCAGTTTCTTAATCCCATTTCAATTTCTTGATTTAGATGAGATGACTGAAGAATAGTAGCCAAGAGGACGAAGTATCTGCAGAAGACTCCATATCAGTTCAAGTTAGACATTCAGTTTGGTTGGCTTTATCAGGCTCTATCCATTAACATTAATGTGTGTGTGTGTGGGGGGGGGGGGGCATTCAGTCCATGCTGCTTATCTTGACCTTGGCATGATATTCAATGTAATTGCACATGAATACACTGTTTATAAACTTACAGCTTAAATTTTAACACCTGTGTTACTCAGTGGATTACTAATTGGCTCTCTGGTGATACAGAGCGCGTTGTTCACACTATCTCTTATGATAGATTAGCCACTAGTGGAATCCTTTAGAGCTCTGTGCTGCAGCCTTTCTTTTTGGCATCTACTTCTTTGATGTGAAAACAGATGTGCAAGTCTTGTGGATGACTGTAGGACTAGGTGCCAGTAATGATTCCCCTACAGAAGGGCTAGGAAGAATCAGCGTTTGGTGTTCTGACCATGTCTTTAGAGTCAGTGCAAAAAAAAAAAAGTGGTGTGGTTACATTTGGGGAATGAAGTCTCTCCCACTGATCATCACATACAGGGACCCCCGCTGCACAGAGATACTGTCATTAGAGATGTGGGTGTTTTTATTGAATCTCAGAGCAGGAGTGCTGCCTGGGGAAATACCAAAAAATGTAACCTCCTTGGAAAAGAAATGAGGAGCCCAAGCCCAGTAAAGGAGTGCATGCAGTCTAGCAGACTTCGGATTTATGGAAGCATGCACCTATTCAGTGCTCAGAATAAATAGACCTATGTTGTGCTGAGGAGGCAGCAGAGGTAGGAGATACCTGCATACAGAAAAATACAAGTTTCTGGGAATATTGACCCACCAACTTTGACACTATTCCCATTGTCTCAAAAAGCAGAGTAGCCTGCTGGCAGACATGGGTAAAGTTTTTTAGTGGTCTGGTGAGAAGGCAGTCAAGGTCAAAGGTGGGGAGGAACAAAAACAAAGAATAAAAAGGGATAAAAATCAGAATAAGGATGTATATCATTCAGTGTTGTATTTACAGAAAATGCTTCTTAATTCGTCTTTATCTCTGTGCTACACTTTTAGAAAATCTTATAAAATACATATTTTGCACATTATTTTTTTTAAATCTGTTGTGCATATGCCCCCTTACCTTTCTACTTGTTACCCAGCCTGATTTATTCAGTTGCTTCTCTAATGCTTCTCAAAAACTTAAACAATGCATTTCACATGTTACTCAGCCGATGTACCACATCTGTTCGACAGTGGAGTGTTCTGCACACAACAGCTCCATATCTTTCACCAGTACTTCTACTTTTGTAATGGTGACTGCTGCAGGTTTCACTTACTAAATACTGTATATAATCTGGCAGCACTGGTGAGATGGAATTCGCTACTTTTATTCCATTTTGGCTCTAAATGTAAGAACATGGCAAACACATTAAACGTAAGTCACTTTACTCTGCTTGTTAATGTTTATGAAAAGTATACCTCCCTGGAAATAGCTGTTTAAAAATGCTCCCTGCTTCAACCAAAAACAGACTTTTTCTACAAGTCAGTTAATTAGAAACATGTTGACATTCAGTAAGTAAGTTAGCATACAGTCTCAAATCCATGCTACATTTCAGTGCTATCATTTGGTAGGGCTCACACCCCTTCTGTGGTGTCTCATGCCACTAAGTAGCAGAGTTTTGGCTTGCTGTATAATAAATCCTGCCAGTGCATTACACACACAAAAGTAAGATCCTTTTTAATATTTATGCTGAGATTTGTTAATGCATTATCTCATGTATTGCACCTGCTACATGCTGTAATGTAACAAGGTGGGGTAACACTTTTTTTGCTAGTGTTATCAAGAAACACCAAACTTGAGGAGAGCAGAATAGAGAGAGAGAGAGAGAGGAGAATATAGTTTCCTGTAGACCAGGAAAATACAAGTTTATTCATTCATTTTTAATGGTCACAGAAGAGAGAGAGTGAGAGTGAGCCTGTCTTGAGAGGACACCAGTCTATCGCAGTTTGTTGCGTGTGTGTCTGCGGGTGTGCGTGTGTACACACACACACACCAAGATTTTAATAGAGTTTATATATATTTATATTACGCAAATACACTCTTGACAGATGTCTACAGGTAATTTTAAGTGAATGAAAAATTCACCCATCGTGTTTTTGAGGTGTATGTAATTATCAGAGACTATGGAAGTACATGAAGATGTGCTCAGAAGGCTGTTATAGCCAGGAACTGAACTGCTGACCAAGTACTGCGAGGCAATAATGATAAACAGTGCACTTCTAAGCAGTGTGGACTTATGCTGGAGAACAAATGAGTTGTGAGGATATGGTTTCATGGCAAGATGTTTTTGAAGATACTTGTTGACTCTTGCATTTATGGTGGCCACTACAGACCTAAATAAGGCTCTGTAAGCTGCTAAGCCCCATAGCCGGTGCATTTTGTACTATGGTTGTAAATATTTCCATAGTTCAGCATACTGGATACTTTGGAGGTGAGTTTTTGAACTGTATTTAAGTGCAACTTCATAGCTGCATTTGACAGTATGATACAGAAGGGTTAGGGGAACCAAATGGAGGCAAGTGCTAAAGAAGTCCAAAAAAATGAAGTATTTTTTTCTCTCCTGGCTCCAGGATTTATTTCTGACTTCAAGTTACTGTCTGAGAGATTTGCATGATGTTCATCATTGGATTACTCTTGCAATAGCGTAAGCTCTATGGTTTATATCTTGCCTAAAGATTTGACAGTTGGCCAGCATTCAAAGCTTTTTGGTACCTTCCACATGTTTTAACTGCTGAACAACTCAAGGAAAGCAATGTGAAGTTAGTGGTTAGTGTGCCAGACCTTCAGAACTTTACTCTCTCCCTGTGTGCTTCAAGTGATCGATGTTCGGTAGCACTTCACGATCGCTGAACAAATAAGTATCCCTCTTTGGAAAACCTTCGACTTTAAAATTTCTGGGAAAAGTTAAAATTTCTTTAGAAATTTGTATATTTAGGCTTTATGGTTTTTAGTGGTTGCCGCCAAAAATTTTACTTCACAGTGGTTATTTTTTGTTCAAGTGTACCTGTTGGGGGGGTGGGGTTGCTTTTAAAAAAAATAATTTTTTGTGTAAAATACTTGTAGACTTGGACTTGAGGCTAGGGGTTACACTTTTACCTAAAAACTTCCTGTTAAGTGGTTTTGCAGCTAGAACTTGGAACAGGCTTCAGACTGTTCATTTCTTCTTTCGCCCATCCACAGAAAGAAGAGAGTTTTACTGGAGTCTTTGATTGTCGTGCCGGCTTCCTCACTGCCTTATCCCCTGAGGAGTGACTTTGATGTGGCCAAATGAGGTATCTCGACCACTGAATGACTTCTCTTGAATCAAATAGCTTTGCTTCTTGAGAAGCTGCTAAGGACCATGAGTAAGCACATCTTCCGCGGTTGTTGGGTTGTCTTCTTCAGGCAAGGGAGAATCACTCTTGTCGATCTCGGCGGAGAGAGCAGGCTGTGCTTTACTGTGAAGCTGACCTAAGCAGCCTGATTCCTGTTGGAGACCAATCTTTGGGTTGGTCTTTTTTCTAAGGGGTCTCCTAAGAAATGAAAACAGACAGAAATGTGTCTTCTACTTCACATGGGATGGACAGGGAAGATTGGCTGGGTTTTGCTAAGGGCTTATCTCAAGCCTTTCATTTTTAGTTCTGATTTTCTCACTAAATTTTAAAAGAAAATGGTTCTGCTGTCTCAGATACTAACTCCATGTCTGAAGGGCAGGAGTTAGGCTGGGATTGTATGCCTGTGTCACAGGATGGGGAATCTGAGTTGAAGAAAGTTTTTATTTTCATCAGCCTGCAGCTGTTTATCCTGATTTGCCAGCATTAGAGGATGTTTGCTTGGTAGCCTGCAGTATGACTGACAGTCAACCTCCTGCCTCACAAAAAGTCTGACCCACAAATTTCTGTTTTTAAATCTCAAATCAATTTCTACAGTTATTTCTTTGGCAAAAGCATATTTTGCCTAACATATCTTGAATGCTAATCCTTGTGTTTCTGACACAGATGAGAAAGTTTTTGATAGATTTGTGAAGATATTATATTCATATTCTACTTTACTCTTCAGAATTCTGAATTGCTAGGCCCGTAGATCAAAATTTCTGCTTACTTTGAAAATAAGAGAAAGTTAACTACTTGCCTCCCTTCCACAGAGATTAAGGCATCTCAGAATTCTTTAATCACCTTTATCTCCAGTAACAAACCACTCTTTGAAGTGTTGTTAATGGCTCTCTTGATGCTGTATCCAGAGCAGTTGCTGCCAAATCAGTACTGGGAAGGTTTGCTTGATGGTGATCACAGAATTTACTGGAGGATGTCAAAGCTGAGATGTTGAGTGTACCCCTAGACAGAGAGGTATTCTTTGACCCCCTCTTCTGCTGAGGACCTTTAAAAAGATTTGATTTAAAAAAGGAAGTTAATTCTGCTAGTCACATGGATTTTTCAGCCCTCCTTTACAAAGAGCTTCATTTATGCCTAAGGTAGTTTTGAGAGTTTAAGTCGAGCTGTTCATCTCCCTTTCTTCTTTCCAAATCCAAAAAATAAGGGATAGAGGATTTTACATGCTGTGGATGTCCACAGGACACTGGTATGTATTGACAGGACTAAAACATTAGAGTTTGGGTCAATTTATTATTTTCTATGAAGGTAAGGAAAGGACAGTCAGTGTCGGCAGGCAGCTCTTTTGTTACTGCCACTATAGCGAGTCACTTTCAGGCAAGGTCTGGGCGTATTATACCAGGGCTTTGGTTTCTCTGGCTTTTTGGAAAGGGATAGAATTTAAAAGTAATCCGCAGGCAGTGACTTGGTAATCTTTGCATACTTTTAAGAAACATTGCAAATTAAATTATTTTTCCATGTCCAGAGCAGGTTTTGCTAGGATTATTCTCTACGGGTTGGACTCTGACCCTTCTTCCTCTTTTCTTTCTAAGTTCTGGTAATCTGCCCTCATGGCTTAGGTTGTAGCAAAAGTGATCTTATGATGAACTGTAGGGATACTGTTTTTGTGTTTTTCCAGGGTGGGGATATGTTTATGCACCCCTTTTTTCTAAGCATATACCTAAAAAAATAGGGCATTAGCCTTCCTTACTCTGATGCAGGAAAGCTCTGAAGTTTGGATGCCCTAACCACTGACTTTATACTGCTGTCCTCAAGATGTTCAGCGGATAGGGAGTATGAAAGGTACAATAGTGATTTATTCGAATATCTACTTTTATGGTAAGTTAACTTGCATAACTGTACTTTCTCTGTCTGCTTGGAATTTTTCTGGATATTCTGGTCCATTTGTGATTCTGGAAGTATGCTGTACAACATGGCTACACTTTTAGGACTATCCCTACATAATTGCATTGACTGTAGTGCACATTATGGCTGAAAGGAGTATGTGTGGTGGACTAGTTCATTTAGCCTGGTTAACAGATGAATACGTTTATTTAAATGAAATACTACTGTATAGTTCTGTGCATATAGCAGTTTTGATGCTGTTTCTTTAGGGTAGTAGGACAAGCCTCTGGACCAAGAATGGCAATCATCCAGGGCTGCTGCTTTTTATGAATAGCATTTTAGGCATGCTCACTCCAAGCCAGACCAGCTAGAAGTATGTTTTCTTAAAATCATAAAAAAGCTGACTTCCAGTGAAGTATTTATAGTAGTATAAATTGTTGTATGTTCAGATGAGTATGTATTATTCCACTGAAGAGTTTAGAATTTTAAGCAACCAAAGTGGTGGGCACTGAGAATGCAAGCATGATGGGATAGAATGGAATGAAGCGTATAGTGCCTTGCGGGTGATGGCATTATGGTAGTACGTAATCAGGGCTTTGATATTCAATTACAATCATTTAAGTCCACTGTTGCTGCTTTTGCAGTATACCATGTCAGTCCTTTATGTAAATTGACGTTTATTTGCATGTGTATGTTGCTTTTAAAATTTTGTGAAATATTTGCATCCTTGGTAATCTGTTTGTCTGTCAGTGTGTGACTGTAAGCAAATTCTGAATAGTAATTTGGCATTACTAAGTATCTAAACATGTCATATTGGAACTCATAAAATGACTTGATTTTTTAAAAAATGTGGAATAGACAACAACCAGAATTAAATCCCTTCTATCTCAGGTATCAAGTGAGACGTCAGTTGTGCATGTAAAATCCCACATCAGACTACAAATTATTTTACAGATGAACCAAGTGAATATATCCAGCACAGAAGTCCTGCTTGGCCATGTTATAGTACAAAATTTATGATATCTGATTCTCAGAATAATGCATGGTTTCATAACCTTTTATGTCTATAGAAATTACTTTAAAATACTGCAATTCGGTATCGAACAGGTCTCAACTAAGTTTATAGTGCTTATATTGCAAAGCACTTTATAAAATAAAATAAATTCAAACATATGTTAAAAGATAAAGAAAAAGAGCTAAAGTGCGTATTAAATAAAATAAATTTCAGTATTTAGATTAAATGGTAATTTAAGAAAAGACATTAATAGTAGTGAAGTGTTCACTTCAAAGTTGAAGCATGCAGCAGAAATTCACTATGTCAAAATAAAATAACAAAAAATCTGGAGAGAAAGAGGCAGGTTATTGGCTGCTGATTGCCACCATCTTGAAAACTTTCAAGTATACTAACAAGCAAGGAGAAAAATACAACACTCCAGGTGAAATTAGCTACCCTCGGATGTGCGGCTGGTGAGGGAGATATCTTTTCCCAGCTTCTGAGGTAGTTATTGCTTTACCAACAGAATAATGCTTCAGCCTCTGCAGTCATTACCTGGGATGCACAGGGAGTTGTATATCTAAAACCTGGTGTGGAAGACTGCCAGTGGTGGGACTGGAGTCGGCAGTTTTGAGTGTAGTGCCTTATATTTAAGAAATGCTGTAATGTCTAGGACGTAAATATGACAAGAATTGATTGAGTGAACAATATTCACTTTCTGTTGCTATCTTTTGATACTGTGGTTTGCCAACAAAACAAGTCTTCAGCTTTTCCTTTGCCCAAGGACCCAGGTGTTCTTGTCCCTAATTTTGTCATTCGCAAAGGTGGTTGCCATTGTTCTATCAGAATGACCTTCTCAGAAGACTGGAGTACCCGGATCTGAGAGAGAGAGAGAAAAAAATCATGGTCATAATCTATGCTCATTTTAATTGAAAACAGAATTCTGTACTGTTGGAAGTTTGTCATATTGCTGTGTATTGGTGGAGTTCAGATGGAAGTTTAATTAAACAAAAAATGAAATGTATAAAAGAATTGTCGACGGTCGTGCAACTGTAAATGACCTGTATTTAATTAAATAGAAGATTGCTCTTACGTGATGTGCAGTATATACTAGTGTTATATTTGACAGGGCCATTGCTGCCTCACTCCTTCTGGTGGAAGGGAGTCTGCTAGGGCTCTCAATTGAACTGACATTCATTGTGAGTTGAGTGTTGCTCCAGTACATGGAATGGTGGCCAACAGTTATTGGGACATGGTGGGAGCAGTATAACGAGTACTATAAGCTGTTGCTAGGGTCAGTCAGATGCCCAGTAATGTATACTATCTGACCAGCTGCTGTAGGATTTGGGAGATTTGAGCACATACGTTTAAAAAAAAAAAATAGCTTCCTAGTGATGATGGCCATGGCCAGCTCTCACTCTGCAGAAGAATAATAGCCTGATCTGATGTTACCCTTAGAGGGGAACAGATGGGCCTCTGGGTATTCTGTTTCTGCTGATTTGGGTTCAGCTTGTTGCTTTGTACTGATTTTCCAAATACTTAAATCCCTTCACCTTTCCTGCAAATCTCAACACCGTATTACCCAAATAAAAATAAATGGCAATAATAAAAATAAATAAATGGCAACCAGTGATTGCTCGGACATCGCTACTTTTTAACACACTCGCCTTCAAACTTCTCCATCTCCTGTTCTCAACAAGCTGTCTATCAAAAATCCTTCTTACTCCCTTTGGAGCTCCAACTCCCCGACTGAATAGGCCTGTATTCACTTGTAAAAGCTCTTTCTCAAAAATAGACTCTGCCTGATGGAGTCCACTACCAGAAGACACTAAAAACAAATATTTTTACAATTAATACTTATTATAGCTGATTTATTTGAAGTGTTCATTGTTAGTGTGTTTTATTGTTCAACCTTTATGATCTGCCATATGTTAGTGTTCATAGTTTTAAAATCTAATAAAATATGTTATAAAAAATAATAAAAAGCATCAATCACAACAAAGATGTTATGTAAACAAACAAATAAGTAAAAGTTTTGCATTATTTAAGAACTTTATACATTCCCAGCCGCTCAAAGAAAACAAGTGTTATGCTGCACTCCTGAGTGTGTCTTCCTTCTGATGAAACGTTAGAGGCCTCATCTGCTTGAGTTGATGGTAGCTCAGATGGATGTTAAAGATCCCACAGCACCTATTGAAAAGGGTAGAAGTTCTTTATGTCCTGCTAAATTTCCCCTAGTAGCGTACCTCTGATATCCCCCCTGAAAAGAGGCAGCTAGCCTAGTTGGATGTTTAACCTGGTCAACAAAGAATAAATGTAACTGCTTCAGAGCAGGAGTTCGGAGCAGGTTAATTCCCGTGCTGCCATGCATGACTACTTTACTTCTAATTGTTTTTGTTCTCAAGATGCTTTTATGCACTGTTGTTCCTTGTACTATTATTACATAAATGACACATTAACTTTTATGTTATGTTTACGTCTAGTTCATTTATCTATTTATTGGCATTTGTTGACCGGGAAAGTCCACTGGGCCCAACAACCCATTTTCAGTGGCGGCCCGAGGAGAAAAGCTCCATAGAATCACAGAAATGTTTACATAACAGACAGCTTAACTTTGGCAGTCAAAGTTTTTACATAATACAAATTGAAGTAGATATACAAGACAAATGGATATTATAGAGGTATACAGTGCAAGAAAATAAACCCAGTGTGTTAAATTTTTAGTAATTCTGTTTGTATATTCTCATAAGTAAGAATACTGTTTAATCAGTTCTGGTTATGAGGCTGAGAAATGCCCATGTATATGCCTTTATGATGCTTGTTTGCTTTGTACTTAAAATAACTACATTTGCATAACATTGTTCCCTGTGTCTTTTTGTTTGTACTCTGTATATCCCTGTCGGGCCTAGATCGTGGCTGAAAAGGGTCCTCTGGTCAGCCCACCTACCCAGTTAAATGTAAAATAAACAAATATATTTTTAGTCATCAGTAGTGTAGTGAATTAGATAACTTGCTTTTCAACCTTTTGCCATCAATGTTTGAGTTTTAATAAAATATAGCATCCTTGCATGAGAGTATGCCTGTAATCCAGATTTGTGGTGTGATGGGTATTATAACTTCTGCTACAGCAGATTTGTGGTGTGATGGGTATTATAACTTCTGCTACAGCTTTTTCTCATTAATTTTTTTGTGGTTTGCATAGTTCTCTTCACTTGCACCTGTTGAGTGTAGTCAGATGGACTTGACATTGTATGTTCCATTTCCCACCACTTGAGTACAAATCTAAATTCCTGACTTTTTTGTATTGTTGATCCTTGTTGTATGACATGAGCTCTCCAGTCTCAAGAATATAAACTTAAATGCAGTAAGCACACTTGTACTTTTGCCTACTAATTTATTTCAGGGAACATGCAATAATCTACACATGAGATATGTGGCTTGTTTGAATTGGAACCAGTTAGTACTCACTCTGCTCCACAAACAGGGTTGATTTTCACTTATCAAGACAGCTGTGGAGTATACCAGTTAAAGTTTTCTCTTCTGGATTGTTATGGTATGTAATGCACATGGTACAACTCCACTTTACTTGTTCTGTTTGTGTTGACATTTTTGCCTGTTGTCTGTACTTTAGTATTCCCAGATGTTATTCCAAACAGTTGTCTTCTTAATTGAGTGGGAACTGTTATTTTGTCAGTGTTAAACATTAAGTGCTGGACAGAATTTATGTTCAACGAAAAAAAAATGGGCTGTTTTTCTTCCCTTGTTGATGTTTTGTCTTGCTGTAATCTTTTCAGTGTAATATGATTTAGTAATTGGATTTCTAAACATCAGTGTTAGCACATCTGTAGGGGTGGCCGCAGTGGTTAGCGTTGCCGCCTCACAGCAAGAGGCTCTCCGGTTCGATCCTTGACTGGGGTGCTTCTGTGCGGAATCTGCATGTCCTCCCTGTGGTCGTGTGCGTTTCCTCCAGGTGCTCCAGTTTCCTGCCACATCCCAAAGACATGCTGTAGGTGGATTGGACACTCTAAATTGGCCCTAGGCGTGAGTGCGTGCATGTGTGCGCCTTCTGTGGAAGGTTAGGCGTGGGCTGGCAACCCAACACCGTAAAAACCCCACTACCAATCATGAGTGGGCAGGTGATCTGCTGTGGAGACCCCTAACCGGGAAAAAGCCGAAAAAAGAAGTGTCAGCACATCTGTAAAACTGTTAACTTTTTTTTTTTGTTGTTGTTATTGCTATCTGTGATTTTATCCAAAGAATCTCCAGTTCTTTCTGTAGAAACGGTTTGTGCTCCTCTGGTTTGTATGCTGTAGATGTGTAATTTCTTGTTTGATCTGTATTTTACAGTTTGCACTTGTAGGTTAAGTAACATCTTCTGTAGTCTGCATGGTGCCATGTACAAAGAAAGGCTTTGAGTATCCTGTACGAGGGTTTGTGATCTGCTTACACCTGAACTATTTTGCCTTAGACTTGCTCACAAAATATATTGCATTCATATGCTGTTGCTAACAGTTTATAACAGTTTATTTTCTTATCATTTGTATTGTACTCTGTAAATATTCTTTCTTGAACCATAAGTAGCCATCTGTTCTGTTGCAGAATTACAGCTGTGTTCTGGTTGTTGTCTTCTTGTGATATAACTGCTTATTCACATAATGTACTTCTTATGCTGCTGAGTATATAATTAGGTTATTGACCGTTTCAGAACATTTGTTCTTCTTGGCTCAATTTCAAGGCTATGTCTTACTCTTAGCATATTTCTTAAAGGCAGACATATTGGCTACAATTTTAAGATAGTGTCATTTCTAGAAATCCCTGTTAGTTGCTGTTGCTTTTAATTTTCCTGTCTGTTTTGTCCTTCTGACAGTAAGATGACCCATTCGTTTTAGACTTGTCACTTACTTACATTTATCATGCTTAAATAGATAATTTTAAAATATACTAATTTTATCAGTTGTATCAATCTCTCGACTTGCTGTTCTTTTGTCTGATCTCTAACAGATCATCAGTTATGTTTACATCATCTTCCAAGCGTTCAGTTATGTGCCTCACAGTTCTTTGGACACCTCCACTGCTGATGATATAGCAAAGAGATGTCTAAAGAATCTTTACATTCCCTTTTTGTAGTAAATGTACTTAGTTTGTAGCTTTGTTCATCTGTCTTTTGCCTGAAGAAACCATGGTGACACTCAAGCCTTCACTTTGCTTACATTTCTGCTTTTTGCATTCCTGGGAGCTACTGGTATTTGGATAAGGTCATGGCAACAGCATTAGGAGTTACTTTATATTTTAGACACCTGGCAATCTTACAGGATATTACTGCTATAGCTGGTGTTTATGTGCAACTTTGTGCCTGTTGTACACTTGTACCTTCAGCTTTTACACTATGAATTATTTTTACCATTCGTACTGCATTACAAACCAAATGATAATTTGAAATAGGATTTAATGCTATGACTTTTTATTTTTGCATGTCAAGTTTTTTACCTAGAAACTCCACCCACTGGCTACACTATGTTAATGACATGCACACAATTCTGTTTTCTGTGCCCTTGAGCTCTCTTGCTTATCTTCAGCCAAAACGTTACATTAAATTCAATGTTGTATTTATTAACTCTTAACATTTCTTGCCACCAGTGTGACACACACTCTTGTCTCAATGCCTCGTGCATTTCAGACTTCCCACTGGTCACTTTCATATTTCTGTTTACTGTTATGTAAACTCTTTTGAGCACATTTTTTTTTCTTTTGCATATCTTTGAAAATTCCTTTTCTAGTACAGGTGCTGCATAATTTATTTAAAAAAAGCAGTACTTTCACTATGGTTATAACCATATCTACTACACCGAGCTTGAATTTCAGTTGTACAAGTTTGTGTCTTGTCTCTTTTTGCACTGTGCACCCTCACATGGTGGTAATTTTTTTGTATCCAGTACGTTTGCAGTGCATTTTATGTTTCCTATTATTGCATTATCATTTGACTTGCGTTTTGTCTTGCACACATTCTTCAATTAATTATTTTAACCGTTTATGCGATGGTGGTGTTGCGGTAGCGTTGTCGCCTCACAGTAAGACGTCCTGTTCGATTCTCAGCTAGAGTGTCTTCTGTGTGGAGACATGCGTGAATGAGCGTACCTTCGCTGAAGGTTGTGCATCAGGGCCAGCAACTCGGCACGTAAAAATCTACTGCCAATCATTAGCGGACTGGAGTTTCCGCTGTGGCGACCCCTAACCGGGAAAAGCCGAAAGACACAACAACACCTAATCTCACTTGCTTTGCATACATCAGCATTTTTTGATAAGGACATTTTTTTCTCTTAAGTCTGCCTCTTGCTTCCCCATTTCTAATGTTACAGTCTATGTTATCAGACTGAAAACTCTAGCAGAAAGTGTAACACATTACATGCTGCTTCCTGTAGCTGACACATTTGCATTTAAAGCTGCGTACCTTGTGCGCGTGTGTGGATTACTGTTTTTTGTTGTCGTGTTCTTTGATATGTTCATATCAGTTCACCATGCAGATTGCCACATTCTCACAGTATTTGGCTCTGTTATTCATCTCAGTAACATGAGCATCTATAGTCTTTCTGTGTCCTTCTGCTGTGGTAAGGAACAGATGGTCAACAAACTGCACATTCTTTCTGGGTTCACCATAATTCCCGAATTGTCTGATGATCATCGTGTTTCACTGCTGCAGTCATTACACTTGGGTTATCCTGCTGTCAGGCAGCCCCGCAGTCAGCCAGAGTTCCAAAGTCTTGGTCCGGCGTCGGTTGTGGTCGCTTCTTCCCTGATGTCAGTGCGCCAGGGGTATATAAGATGCAGCTGACGCCATTTTCTTCAGTCTTTCTTGCCGTGCGGTGCCCAAAGCAAAAGCAGTTCGCAGGTGCCGGTCGGCCGACTCCTGAGATTTTCAAATTTGAATTTCAGAACTGAACTCTTCAGTAAAGCTAAGTACCCCGTTGGGGAAACTTTTTCTTGCCTCAGACCGATGTCAGTAAAAGTTAATAATTGCATTTCTTGTGGGAAGCAAATACCTCATAAGGATTTTCATTCTTACTGTATTCCATGCCTAGGCCCAGACCATGATGTCACTAGTTGTCGGTTTTGTGCTAGATTTAACAAGTGCACTATTAAATGTCTGTTTGATTTTGCTCGCCATTATTTTGGCCGAAGGTTAAATTATACCATGCCGTCGGAACAACCAACGACCGAAATACACAAAAAAACACAAAGACAAAGATAAGGACAGGCATCCGAGGTCCAAAACTGACGATGAAGCTTCTTCTAGGCCAGTCGCCGGTTCTCAGTGAGGCGCTTTCGCAGCCCCTGACACCCACTACCTCAGAGCCACACGCCGCCTCCGACTCTCACGTGGAGATTTCTAGGCCTCTGGAAACTCAAGGTATTGGGCCTATGGAAATTTAACCCCTCGGATGGGTCCGGAGCCGCTGAGCAGGCATCTGCTTCTGAGGGTGTTTTCAGACCTTCACAGCTTACCATCAAAACAACAACCAAGTCTAAAACTCCATTAAAGACAAAGAAACAAGTACAGCATTCACCTGGATAGGCCTCCATGCCTAAAAAACAGATGCTCAAAATGGCCGAAGACCTAATTACTCTGATCAGGGGTTCCCGTCCCTCTCTTGATAAAAGGCCTAGGCAGGATACAGGCTATGATTCCTCTGACCAGGTTTCCATTTCTTCTGATTCCTCTTCAGACCAGGGATACTCTTTAGCCCCCCCCCCATGAGGACTCTGATGCTGAAGAATCAATCCCTTCAGCCTCTCCTCCTGAGGATTACTTTTTTGGGGAAACTTTACATACCATGAGGGAGCATTTCCATTGGGAGAGCCAGGATTATTCAGAATCCAAGAAAAGGCTCAGAGATGTTCTTTTATTGCCTCAGCACAGGCCCCTTGCTATTCCGTCTGTGTTAGATATTGTGAATGATGTGTTCTCTGAATCCAGTTTAACCCCTGATACTTTGCCCCCTGCACCAGTCAAGCCAGATCAGTACTACAGAGTCCCTGACTCTCACAAATTTCTTTATAAAATCCCTGCTGACCCAGAAACTATTTCCCAGGGTCCCAAAGGGGTAAAGGCTTCCACTGCTAAAAATCCAGTTCCGTCTGACAGGGATTCTAGAGCATTAGATAGATGGGGGAAGAAAGTTTACACTTCTGCAACTTTAGCAGTAAGGGCTTTAAATTGCCAGTTCCACATGCTTAAATATCAACAATACTTAATGTCTCTGTTAAAACAGAAAATGCTTACAAACTCAGAAGGTCGGGACTATAAGGAAATGCAGGATTTATTGCATGCAGCTGAACAACTGGGAAAACATACTCTGCAATGTGGTTTTGATTCATTAGAGGCTTCTTGTAGAGCTGCAGTTACAGGATCTGTGATTCGAAGGCATGCTTGGTTAAAAGAACAAGGTTTACCTGATCATGTTAAGGCAAAATTATTGGATGCTCCTTTACAGCATGATATCTTGTTTGGTGTTCAGGCAGAAGAGGTATTTAAAGAAAATGGAGGATAAGGCAAAATCTATGCAAACAGTGAAGGATTTCTTACAGGTACAGCCACCTCGATTTAGCAGAAATTGGGCTTCTAAAAATTGGTCCTTGACAGACCACAAAGAGGCAGATACAGACGCCCAAGAGGCAGATCTCAGCCCCAAGGCTCTTACATATCACGACAGTGGGGTGCTTCAACCCCAAAAGGAGGAGAAGGCAAGTCACAACCTTATAGGAAACAGTCCCAATGACTTCCCCCTTCAAATGCCAAGCACTTACCTTTTGGCAGCTCCCTTAGGGGGGAAAACTAGCACTTTTTTCACAAAATTGGCATATAATCACCCAATACAAATGGGTTCTGAATATTGTGTCTCAAGGTTACAAGTTCCACTTTCACACTCTACCAAGGCCAAAAGGAATGCCAGACCTGCCACAAAATCAATGGGCAGAGACACAAAAACAAATTACAGCCCTCATGGACATGAGAGCTATTCAAGAAGTGCCACAACAGGAACAAGGACAAGGATTTTACTCAAGACTTTTATTGGTCCCCAGAAAGGACAAAGCCTGTAGACCCATACTGGACCTATCTACTCTAAATACTTACCTGGATGTTCCGAAATTCAAAATGTTGACACTACAGCAACTTCTTCCCATGCTGGGCAAGAAGGCTTGGCTTGTTACTTTGGACCTCAAAGAGGCATACCTGCATGTCCCAATCAGACAAAATTGCAGAAGATACCTCAGATTCATAGTTGGCACAATGCATTACCAATTCTCTGCACTGCTCTTTGGCTTATCTACTGCGCCCAGGGTCTTCACAAAATGCCTGGCACCAGTAATTGCATTTTGCAGACAAAAAGGAATTCAAATATATCCCTACTTGGACGACTGTCTTATTCAAGCAGAGAGCAAGGACATTCTTCTGAAGCATTTGGCATTTGTAAAAAGATTGCTAATTTGCCTAGGGTACACAGTAAACGAAAAGAAGTCAAAATTAGTGCTCTCACAAGAGATAATATTCCTGGGTGCCAGCTTAAATACAACGGCCCAGATGGCTTATCTCACGCCAGACAAGCAAAGACAACTGACTCAGTACTTTCAGTTGATGGCAACAAAAACCCAACTCCCTGCAAGAAAAATTCTGCAGGCCTTGGGGTTCATGGCGTCCTGCATACTACTAATAATACCATATGCCAGACTGCATATGAGGAAATTACAGTGGTACCTAAAAAGTGTTTGGACTCAACACTGTCACAGTTTGGAAACAGTAATACCACTTATTCCTTGCCTACAACAGGAGTTTCGATGGTGGGCACAGGCATGTCACCACAACAAGGGACAGCCTTTCACTTTACCCACAGCCAGGCAGACACTAACAACAGATGCTTCGGATTACGGCTGGGGAGCACACATGGCAGGAAAATGTATTCAGGGCAAGTGGGCCGCAGACCAAATGCATCTTCACATCAATCAAAAAGAGATGCTAGCTGTACAACATGCCCTAACAGCTTTCAAGGACCTTCTGCATCCAGGACAACTATTATTAAAGACAGACAACACCACAGTTAAGTGGTACATAAACGAGCAAGGGGGCACTCATTCTTACCCCCTATGCAGACAAGCCATGACCTTGTGGAACACAGCTCTAAGTTATCAAGTTCATCTGCAAGCACAATTCCTGCCAGGAAAGAAAAATACTCTGGCAGACGACTTAAGCAGAAACATCATGGATCCTCACGAGTGGAAATTAAATCCACAAGTATTCAGCATGATAACACAAAAATGGGGGTGCCCAGACATAGATCTTTTTGCCTCCCATCTGAACTGCCAACTACAGAAATTCTGCCCAAGGATTTGCCGCACACAAGCATGGAAAGTGGATGCTGTCTCGTTCAGCTGGAAAACCCTAAAAGTTTATGCCTTCCCACCACTGCCTCTCTTTTCAAAGGTACTCCTAAAAGCCAGACAAGAAAGGCCAAAAATTATCCTGATTGCCCCAGACTGGCCACGCCAGCACTGGTACCCAATCTTAAAGAACTTGGCTCAAGGCCCAGCATGGATTTTACCTCAAATTCCTCATCTTCTGACTCAACAAAACAATCAGATCCTGCACAGCCAGCTCAAAACCTTAAACCTGGCTGCATGGCAGATTACTTAGCCAAGCAGCCAACACCTCTCTCTAAAGCTGTTATGGATGTCATTTTGGAGGCCATGAGGCCCAGCACCAGGAAATCCTATTCAGAAAAGTGGAAGAGATTCTGAGCCTGGAACCAGGCTCAACGCTTTGACCCTCTTGTTCCAAATATTCCTCAGATATTCCAATACTTAACTGAGATGCTGGACAAAGGCCTATCCTTTTCATCCATTAAGATCCACTCCTCTGCCATCTCAGCTCATTATAACACGGATCCTCCTATTTTCTCTCATCCATTATTAAAACAGTACCTCAGAGGGGCTAAAAACATAAGACTGCCCCGGGGAGCACCAACACCAACTTGGGACCTCAACTTTGTCTTGGAAAAACTAACTTTACCTCCTTTTGAGCCAGCCAATTCAGCAGAATTAAAATATGTGTCATGGAAAACCGCTGTGCTTCTGACAATAACCTCAGCACGAAGAGTCTCAGAGTTACAGGCACTAATGGCAATGGAACCTTTCATCAGGACAGGGTTTCTTTAAGAACAAACCCTACATTTATGCCAAAGGTGGTATCCAGTGTGGCTCTTAACCAAACTATTCACTTGCCAACATTTTATCCAAATCTGCAGAATAAAGGGGAGAGACTTCTGCACTCATTGGACATATGCAGGCAGTTACACTTCTACTTGGACAAAACAAAAGCTTTCAGGAAAACTGAGCAATTGTTTGTAGCATATGCTGCAGGATCACAGGGAAAGGCTATTTCAAAGCAAACCATGGATAGGACACTGTATCCGTTTCTGCTACACACAGCATGGAAAAACTGTACCTAGCAACATTAGGCCACGTTCCACCAGGGCAACAGCCACTTCAACTGCCTACCTTAGAGGAGTACCTACCAAGGATATTTTGGAAGCTGCAACTTTGAGTTCAGTGCACACCTTTACTAAGCATTACCACTTGCCTCTTTACTCTAAATCCAGAGCTGGCTTTGCCACTGCAGTGCTGCAGGGCCTCATAGCCACCCCGAATCCTTTATAGACCCAGCCACCCAACCTCAGCTTTGGGATTCAACCCAAGTGTAATGACTGCAGCAGTGAAACACGATGAACATAGTACAATTTTGTGCCTACCATAAATGTAGATGTTCGAGTGTATTCACTGCTGCAGCCCAGGTTACCCTCCATCCCCACTTTCTTAGCTGGGACTTACCTATACCTTTCTACCCTATACAACCTATGTGGTGTATTTGCTTGTAACTGAAGGTATTGTTTTTATTTTTTATGTATGTTTTATTTGCAATATGTATTGCCTACCTATTTGAGGGCACCTGATATCTGGGGCAAGAAAAACTGAAGAAAATGGTGTTGGCTGCATCTTGTATACCCCTGGCGCACTGACGTCAGGGAAGAAGCGACAGCAACCGACGCCAGACCAAGACTTTGGAACTCTGGCCGACTGCGATACCGCCTGACGGCAGGATAACCCAAGTGTAATGACTGCAGCAGTGAATACACTCTAACATCTAAATTTATGGTAGGTACAAAACTGTACTTTTTCATCTTCCTTTTCAAGAAAAGTAAGAGTTAACTACCTTTTAAGACTTCTTTCCTTGCGATATGTAGAAATGTAGCACAATGTACCTTTACAGGCTTCTATGATAATCCACTTGTAGCGAGTCATATTTCAAAGCTTCTGTTTTCTATTATGTTTCCTTGTAGTGAAGGATTTTAATTGGATTCCCTCACTTCTGGCATAATCGAATGTCCAAATGGTTGGTAAACAAGAGAGAGAGATTGTGCATGGTGACCAACCTCCATATGGTCTTTATAAACACGCTGAACACACTAGAAAATGGTGTACAACATAGGTTAGCTAAAGAATTTTTCATTTAAGGATGTATGATGATGATACTGGTTTATTTTCTGTGCCTTTCTCTGAGAGTGGGTCACTTGTTTTTGTACTTGTTGTTTTCGTGTGAATATGTAAATGGGTTGAGCCTCTTTATCCCTTTGTCTGATAAGACTGAAAGGTTTTTGGGCCATTTTGTCATGTCTGATCTGGCAATACCATGCTCCAATCTCCATCACCTTTAAAATATTCCCTTGCATAATGCCCCTGTGCAAATGCTACCTCCCCACCGATCTTTTACCACCTTAGTGATTAGATGCATCTCTGCTCAGCTAATTGCTCCCTTAATATTTTGCTATATTATCTAGCAAATTTGTTTATAATGTTATAAAAGCTCCTTATAGGTGTCTGTGTTACTCAGCTTACTAAGTTTTGTAAATTTCTTCAATGTTTATTCTTTTCCTCATCTCTTAGGGGGAGGCCTACTGAATCTTCTACCTTCTTCATCTAATTAACAAAAAATGCTATAATTTACCAGTAGACCTACCTTCTATAATTGTGCGTATAATTCTTTCTAGTTTTCTTTGTTACAGATGTATAGTTTGTGTGTGTGTGTGTGTGTGTGTGTGTGTGTGTGTGTGTGTATACATATATAATATAATATATATATAATATATATATATATATATATATATATATATATATATATATATATATATATATATATAAATAAATTATGTTAACACTGTGGATTTTTTGTTTTGTGTCACCTTTTTTTTTCCTGCAGAAGACAGATGAATCAGCTTGAGAAGAGCTTTCAAAAATGTGTCCAGTGTGGCTATAATATTTAGCCAGGACACCCAGGAGTTGTGCAAGGTATGCCCGGGGCTGTAATATCTTTCTGTAGCCTGCTCAAGGTGTTTGGACCATGCTCCCTTGCAGAATACAAGAACATACTTGTTCTCAAAGGGGTTATTGCCCCTCCTAATTTGTTGATTAAAAAGTTCAAAAAAGAAAAGCAAAAAGAGGGAGATAATGAAGTAAAGAACTAAACTGTTAAAAAAAAACTGGAAGTCTGAGGACATCAGCACTTCAGTGGTGACATAAACCATGAGCACGGATTCAGCACCTTCTTCGGTTCCAGAAAGATCCTCTTTCCTCAGGTCTAGTCTTGCTAATTGTCATAGTGGACAAATTTCCAATATGTCAAGCCAGCAGAACTGTATCCAAGAATGAGCTACCCCACTTCATATCTCAGCCCCCTTCTACTTCTTCCATGTGACCTTTGAGATCTTTCATGAGGATTTCAGATCTGGATTGCGAAAACGTATGGTGAGGCCTTCTTAAAGAATCCTTCCATCCTCCTTGATTTGAAGGGTGGATCGAGCTATTCCTAACTGTTTCTCATCATAGCTCTGTACCAAGTCCATGTTTCGGTACCGTAGGTGTCAGAGCCAGTACAACATCCAGAGCCTGTTCAGCAGGTGTCACCCAATCTTTCAGCCTCTGCTGTGAAAGATTTGTGTATAGCTCATTTGATGCTGAGCCTCCCAATGTCAGTGGGGCTTGAGACCATATCTTGATGCAGTCTTTGTCTTCAGGGCCATCTTTCATGGTTCCCTTTTAGATAAGTCTTGGCACCAGTCCTCTCTTCCAGGACTTCTAGTCGGTTGATCTCTTGTATTCCTATGTAAATAATCTAAAACATGCTTTGATTAGTAAAGTCAGTACCACTCACATCCACCTTTGGGAGGTTGTGTGCTGCTACTAGCAGAGGTTCTTTGGATCTAGGGTCACTATTGAAGTCATGCAGAGGATGATAACCTCTTCCATGAGAGCATTGATTCAGACACTCATCTCTGTGTCTCGGCCCTTTCATCATATGTACCCAGGGTCAGAGTGAAAGAGAGAACCTCAAGAAATGTGTTAAGCAGCAGATAGGTTCCTCTGAGGAGTCTGATTTCCATCCTGTCCCAATATCCCAAGAAAGAAAGGACACATAAAAGAAGATATATTGACTCCCGTACCAAATCCCTCACCCTGGTTAAGGACTTGGATGATTGAGAGGGTTCCACAAGTCCCTGCATGAAGATGACACATTTGACAAAATCCTCAAATTGATGTGGCAGAGGGGCTTTTGGCCTATAGACATGTCCTATCCAGATAAAGAAGTATTATTTGATGCTTGTTGTTTGGCACTCTGTACTTATTGAGTGGTTTCTCCTGCCAACCACCTTATTGATTTGGCCACCAGGAGAGCATGGCAAGAGCCTGATTCCTTGGAAAACCATACATGGAAAGCTAGAGAAAATCCTCCAGCTTCCCAAGCGTGGGCAGTTCAGATCCAGGGGCGTCCTTGTAAATTCCTTGATCATAGCCGAAGCTACAAACAAAGAGCTGAGAGACAGGATAGCCACTGTCCATCTAGCCAATGAGGAGTCCCGAGATATGGACATAATTTGGAAACAGTCATATGAGTCTCGCACCTTTGCCCTGAGGTCATTCAGCTCTTCCAGTTACTTGAGTGGCTTACAGAGAGACCCAACAAAACAGCTTGTCTGAAGAAGCAGCCCACAACAGACTCCAGGAAGTAGTTGGAGACCACTGTGGGCTCTGTGTGCAGTATAACTAACCTTTTCATGCAGCTAATGCATAACATGACTGGTGGAGTGGCTCATGGAGTGGATAGAGGTATTACAGTGAGATGCCTGACCAGGCATCATCTCTGTGAGTTTGTGAACAACTTTAGGGTATCCTTCACAAATGCTCCCATTGATGGCTTAACCTTATTTGGACCATATGTGAAAGAATTGATAAAGTGCAAACAGGAAGACAAGAATGCTGTCTGCTGTAAGCATCATTATTGACCCCTCGTAGGTCATGTGCAGGAATCAGTAGTGGTACATATACTTATGTTTTTTGGAAAACTGGGCATTAGCCTGAGTCCACTTCAGATAGGGGCGGTCAAGGCAGAGGCAGCCTTTTTAATGGACTTTGACCTAGAGGTCAAGGAGGTCTGCAAAATCAGGGATATTGGGTTCCCATTTTGGAAAAGCAACTCCATCATCCCTGAAAGGTGCTCGACTGCTCTCCTCTGGAGGCAGTTGGGAGGCATCTATCCATCCACTCATTTATGTGGAAGGCCACCTTGCAGGACTCATTTTTGAGAAGGATAATATCTAGAGGCTGTAAGTTCCCTTTTTCCCATCCCTTCATGTCTGTTGTGTCTGGCTACCAAATGTTCCACCCCCATCAACAAATAGTGGTCAAAAGCGAGGGCACATTCTTCTGAAAAAAAAAGCCAGCCTGGAGGTCATCAGATCAGAGAGGGTAAGATGTATTATTCAAGATTCTTTTTGGTTTCAAAGGAAAAAAAAAACATAGGCCCATTTTACTTCTTAGCAGCCTAAACACCTGTGTAGCAGAGACCTCATTCAGAATGGTCATGGTGCAAGCAGTCTTGTCATGTTTTCAGGTGAATGATTGAATGTGTTCAGTAGACCTTAAGTATGCCTACATCCACATAAAGATAGCTATGGGCTCCAGAAGATTTCTCTGATTCTGTCTCAGAGCCAGTTTTTCCCATTCAGAGTCTTGCCTTTTGGTTGTGCCGCACACACCCCTCCTAGTGTTCAGCAAGTGCAGGACAGTAGTCAGAGCCCATCTTCAACTCAAAGGGATTTGGATGTTTATGTTTTTTTTCAATTGGCTCTTTGCTGCTGCAAGAGGAGAACCTCTTCTTGAAGTGAGAGACGACTTGTTTCAACTCTGCCTATCTTTGAGTGTTTCTGTAAATTATAGCAAGTCAACTGTTCAACCATCCCATGCAGTATAATTTGTAGGATGCCACATGACACGACAAACTGCATAGTATCTTTCCTCTCAGAAAGAATTCAGTCTTTAAAAAAAAATGCAGTCCACACTTTTTGCTTCACCAATATCCACCAACAAATTTAGTTCTTTGGGTTTTGAGCTGGATGGTTTCCTCTATAGTCATGGTTCACTTGCTTTCAAATTCAAAAATTTCAGTGACTTCTACGAGCACATTGTACCAGTCCTTTGATCACCCATCAGCTACATTCATCCGCACTCATCTTTGCAGGGGTCATTTACAATGGTGGCTGATTTCCTGCAAGATTCATATAGAAAAAACTTTTGTTTTGCCACCTCCCTCAGCGGTGGTCACCACAACCTCACCTCACGTGGGGTAGTGGGGGCATTTTCAGGAGTGAACAGGCCAAGGAACTTGGAATCAACGAGATGCCAAATTTTCACATCAGTATCCTGAAAATGAGAGCAGTCCCCCTTGAGTTGCAGGAATTTAAAGATCTCTTGCCCCCAGTGAGGATTTTTTTGTTCAGACTGACAGCATGTCCATAGTATTGTATCTCAGCAAGCAAGGTGGAACCAGATCCTACCCCCATACCAAAAAGCCACAACAGTGTGGCAATGGACGAGCACTTTGTATCACTTTCTGATAGTAATGCAAATCCCCTGAAAGACTAACTACCTACAGACAGGCTCAGCAGATCCATTTTGATACCACTGGATTGAGAGACCACTCGTGGTGTATCTCAATAGTTTTTTGACCACTATGGCTAACCTCTTTACCTCCACAGCAGACACCAACTGCAGCTTCAAAGGTAGGGTTTCATTGCATACAAATCCATTCTTTAGTCAAAAATTGCTTTGGAAACTTAATCAACCAGAACATTTGTATATGTATTTCTTTAGTACCATACTAACAGAGGAGAATATATTGTCCGTACACTGGACATTCTCGGATATGTCCCCGGAAGTAAATCCTTCTGAAAGGATTCCTTTTTTTTTTTTCTTCTTCCTTCGCTTTAAACCAGCTTGGAAAGAAATTTTACAAAGTATCTTTAGATGGCTTTCTGTTTGTATTTCCTTTCTTTACAAAATGCACAATAAGTCCTTGCCAAACAAGCCTAGGTCTCCTTTCACTACATCTCTTTCCACTTCCTGAGCGTTCTTCAGAATTCATCAGCAGATAAAGTTTGTCCTGCAGCAACTTGGTCTACATTACATACATTTGACAAACATTAGAAACTGGGTATCATTTCTAGATGCAAGACTTTCATTGGAGCCACTGGTCTCAAAGGTCTCCTGTCATGATACCACCCAGGATTTTGGTAGTTTAGGATTCTGACCCATCAGTCAGATCAGCTGTACAGGATGAACAGGATAGTTCTTTACCATAATGCTGGATCTTTTTATCCACATGACATTCCACCCCACATCCTCCTTCCAAATTCTTATTTTTCTGAGGACTTAAAAGAACAATTTGAAGCTCTGCTCCAGTTTATCCACTTCTTAATTAGTACAGATGTCCATATGGGCATCAAAGTCAATCTGAAGGAAGTACTACAGCAGGAGTATGGAAGGGCAAATTTTAAAGGAGCTCAAGGCTGGGTTACTGGTATTGTTTTATCAGATCTAACAAGTATGCAGAAAACACATTGGTTATATCAGATGGTCATGGATGAAAAGATCCAGCATTTTGATAAATATATAAATACTGTTTTCTAAGCAGAACCTAATAGCTCAAAACCTAGCAGTCTCCAAATAATTTTCACACTCATTCTGTGCAAACTCTACATCTCTAACTAAACATGTAAGGATATATTGGTTCCAAGTGCAACCTCCTTGACCTGTATACAGCCACTGTTTGTTGTTTTGTTGTCTATTTTCACAGTTTGTATCTGCATTGCTTGTACTTTGCATGAATCCAGGCAATTAAACTTGTAAGTAGATGCTGGGATTACAACTTTAGTTAGTCATTTAAACTTGTCTGTCTGTTTCAGCTTGCATAGTCACTATTTATCCTCAAGATGAGGTACTGGAAATATATCTCACATTTGCCG
Organism: Protopterus annectens; assembly: GCF_019279795.1. Classification (NCBI taxonomy): domain Eukaryota; kingdom Metazoa; phylum Chordata; order Ceratodontiformes; family Protopteridae; genus Protopterus; species Protopterus annectens. The sequence goes on along the minus strand of NC_056741.1, from coordinate 1,324,516,736 downwards.
AGAAGGCAGCCCCCTTCAGCAGTCCATAGATTATCGATCTTCACTATTCCAGGTTATGAAAACTGTTTGAGCGCATTGCAACACTCTCTCTCAGGTGAGTACTTGCCAATTGTGCTGTTTTATGGTCCTGATGTATCATTTCATCATATTATAAAGCCCTGCATTCTTCACTTCCAGTGAACACAGTAGTAAACATAAGTCTGTTTATTTTTTGTTTGATTGTAGCAGTAGGGTATTCAGCTATTCACCTTATCACATCAGACTGGATCTTAACTATTTGCTGTATTGGCCTCTCCACAGTAGTTGTTGGTAGTGGGCATATGCAGCTGTTCAGATTACTGGTATACATATAGTCTTGCTCTGAATCATTTTCATAATAGATAGGACTTGCATAGTAAAAAGACAACACTGTTATGAACTGTAGTTCTAAAGAGTCAGAAACTGATGTGCATTGAAGGCATAGGAAACGTATAATGATTTTGCTGATAAAAGTGAAGGTATTTCATTGACTTAAATCAGCTGTGGAAGGAGGATGAGGGGTTGTTGTGAAAGAATACTTAGTCACAGCAGCTTTTAGATAAGCTGTGCCTGTGCACTGTTGTATTTCAAAGCAGCTTTAAAATGGCATTTTGGGAGCAAACTTTGTACCCTTATGGGTTTGGAATGCAACTGTGCAACTTCTCAGTAACGCTTTAAGGAGTGTTGAAGGAATGGTATTGCATATATTGTGCCTTCCACCTTGATGGAAAGGGTGTGTGTGTGTGGTGTGTGCGTGTATGTACGTACAGTAAGAGAGGGAGACTACTAACCTTCCCTCCAGGCAACTACCCACCAAATGACTTGCTAGTTTCTCACTACTGCGTGTCTTGACTGACAGTCTGAGGGCCCACAGGACTGAGACAGTATCAACTCTGACCCTCCACTGTGGTCTTAAAGTCCACCTATTGGCTCAGAACAATCCCTTCACTGCCTGTCACCTGTCCAGCCCAAGAGCCCTTAGGGAAACAGTCACACACATG
>NC_056741.1:1324505717-1324510717 GCF_019279795.1 Protopterus annectens | reverse complement strand
TCGCTGGCTCGGGCCAGTAAAAACCTTACTCTTCATTATATTTCAAATATTGTTGATATTTCTTCTAAAAAATAGATATTTAAGCTCTTACAGCTTTCTCTGTAGTTTCCCTTGTGTGCCTTTTTCATAGCTTAATATTTGGCCTCGTTTTTTTCTTAGGCCTATTTAAAGTTTTGAGTAAAAAACCTGCTTAATCAGTGACTTTTTCTTAGAAATAGTATTTTAAAGTTTTGAGTAAAAAACCTGCTTAATCAGTGACTTTTTCTTAGAAATAGTATTTAGTGTTGTGTGCTTAGATAGTGACCCTTTGTTACAGCTTTGTAGTTATTAGTGTTAACTTTATTAGTATAGCTTGGTTGTTTGTATTTAGATTGTGACTTTTGTCACTACTTGATATTATCTGCTTAGATAGTTTGTGTGTGAGATTTGTTAGCCTTAGTTTGAAGGGCTTGTGTCTTTATATTTAGCCTGTTTTTCTTAGACGGCTTATTGATATATTTGATTGTTGTTGGTTGTGTCTAAATTTTTGTCAGTGGCTAAATTAAGGACAAACACCCTAAGTCAGGGTTTAAAAAATGCCCTAAATGTGGGCAGAAAATGTCTGTCACTGGCAGTCATGTCAAATGTATTTATTGCTTAGGAGCAGTACATTTGCAAGAAACCTGCTCCATATGCCATTCCTTTTCTTCTCGAGTTCTCCAGCAGAGAAAAAGGAATGCTTATTGATAGGGGTTTACTGAAACCTTCTTTCCAGGAGGCTTTGAGTGACCAGGATAGATCCAGTATGTCCTCTGTCTTCCAAGACTTCCACTGAATCAAAAAAATCAAAAAAGTCTGACATCGGCTCCAAAGGTCTCAGCGCCAACTGTCTTATCTTTTTGGAACTGGTATCTGAAATTCCAAAATCTCCATTATTACAGTTGATACCACCTTCAATCCATTCATCTTGGTCTTCCATTAGCCTCTCTGATTTGGATGTGGATTGTGTGGTGCCGAAGCTTTTACAGGCACTGGCCTTTGCAAAACTTTTATCGGCTCCGACCCAAGCAGCTTCGGAGCCGAAGACCCTTATGCCAGCTTTAACTCTTCCTCCTCAGAGCCATACCGGTCCTTCGGAGCTGGAGGAGTCAGACTTCTTGATCATGGAGCCTTCGGAGCCGACGCCTGCTCCAGTGTCTTCGGCTTCATTTACTCTGATGTCCTCAGCACCAATAGAGGACTCTAGTGCCAGCACTCTCTGGTGGGGTCTGGGGAGGATTGACAAACCGACTTGTCAGTTCCGACTCTGCCTCTCGGGGCTTTGGCTCGGATGATTCATCTTTTGGAAGACCCTTGGATTCTGAACCCAGTTCCAGACCTTCTAACGCACTTGTCGGGGGAACTTTATCCCTCTCTGCAGTCTCTGAAGCTGACAGCTTGGATGCTCCAATTCCCATCATAGCTAGGTTCCATAACCTTTCCAATGAGACTAAGCAAATTCTCTTATCCTCTCAAATCTAAACCTTCTACGAGAAAACCTATACCTTAGCAAATGGAAAAAGTTTCGATATGGGCCTCTAAAAACAATATTGATCCTTACCAAGCCCCTATGGCCTCCATTTTATAGTTTTTGACCATGATTTTCAACAAAGGAGCTGCAACAGCAACTGTTCGTGTTCACCTTGCTGCCATTTCTAATTTCCATCTTGGATTCGAAGGATTGAATATTATGCCACACAAATTGTCCAAAGCCTTTGTCAAAGGGACTTTTCATCTCAGACCACCTGTGAAATCTCCCTGTTCCCCGTGGAATCTAAATTTTATGCTTTCCCGCATTATTCTTCCTCCATTTGGACCAGCTTCCTCATGTGACCTCACATTTTTGTCATGGAAGACTATATTTTTAGTAGCCATTACTTCTGCCCGCAGAGTGTCAGAGCTTCAAGCCTTGTCCATTAAGCCTCCTTACTTGATTTTCCATGCTGACAGTCTCACTTCGAACAAACCCCTCCTATTTGCCTAAGGTTTGCACTGAAGCTAATCTTAACCAAATTATTGATTTGCCAGTTTTCTTTCCCAATCAGTCCAACAATCTAGAATACATGCTGCACAAACTTGAAGTTCACAGACGGCTCAGATTTTACTAGGACAGAACAAAAGACTTTAGGAAATTGGAACACCTTTTTGTTTCCTTTTCATACTCCAGGAAAGGTATGCCAGTGGCTAAAACAACTCTGTCTAAATGGTTATCTGATTGTATCGCATTTGCTTATTCAGCTGCCAATATGCCCTTACAACACAAAATTAAAGCTCACTCAACCAGAGCAGTTTCTACATCCTCTGCCTTTTCTGCCAGACTTCGTATTAATAACATTTGTGCAGCAGCCACTTGGTCAAGACCTCATACCGTTATCACTCATTACAAAGTTGACAGGACCTCCAGGGACAGGGCCTCTTTAGGGTCTACTGTCCTGAAGAACATACTCCCATGAGTCACCCGCGATAGATGGTGCTTGGGACGCTACCCATGTGTAAGAATGAATGGCGAGATAGAACAACTTCACATAAAGAAGTTATGTACTTAACATAACGTTTCATGTGAGTTGTTCATCTTGCCTTCATTCTTGCGTCCCTCCCTTCTACCCCCTCCTGGGCTTTTAGAAGATCGAGATGCTGGATCCTTCCTGGTTGCTCAACCCTTCTATACTTTCTCCTATGGAGTGATAGAATGACATATGGTATTGTTGTTATACGCAGCAAAGAAGATCTGAGGTAATTCTAGGTGCATCATGGGATAAGGACTTGGTCTCGAGCTATTTGAAGACCTTGAGCTTTGTAGTAGGCCGACTCGGAGCCGAGGGATTGGCTCCGAACCCATCTGTAAGAATGAAGGCGAGATGAACAACTCACATGGAACGTTATGGTAAGTACATAACTTACCTTTATGACTTTACTCAGCTCATCACTACCCCTACTAGATTACAAAATAATAATCACCTAGGCACAGCCTCAGACTGGAGCTTGGTGTCTGACCCCCCACAAATACTCTAACTGTAATATTCTCCCAAATACCCTAAGTAACCATCTACCAGCTTATCCCTACAGAACCCTCCCACAGGAACCTAAACGGCATACCTACAAAACAAGAAACCTTACCAAATTCAACCAACAAGTATTCAATAACGTCCTAAAAACAAACTGGTCCTTTTTAAAAAAATCTACCTCTGGGTGATGCCATTAACCACTTTAACAGTGTCTTCCTAGATACCCTTAATAGCATAGCCCCTCTCCATACCAAAAGAACAAAATGCAATCAGACACCTTGGCTCACTAAGGCCACAAAACAAATAATGCAAACTAGAGACTAAGTTTGGAAAACTGACATAAGAATATGTCGCAAGAATAAATGACGCAAACCTACGTATATACAAACTAAGTAATAAATTAAAAAAAAAAAATTAGTTATTACTGACAAAAAACTACTTCTCTCAATAACTAATCAAAACAACCCCATCTCAACACTCCTGACTCATGGTTCCACTCAAAACCCTTCAACAGCCCCTGACAAAGACCCTTCTGCAATAGCTAACATCTTTAACTCCCACTTCGTAGAAAGTATACTTAAACCTGTAAATAATCTTAGAGCAAATACAAACTCCTCCCTCACACTATATCCACTCCCACCTGACTCACTAAATAGTAATGCCAACACTCACAAACCCACTAACCAGAAAACTTCCATAGCTATCTCTGCAATTCCTGCTTTCTCCCTGCAACCTATCTCCACTTCTCTATTATATAAACTTCTCAAATTAAAACCTTGCTCCCTCTGTTAAGATAACATCCCTTCAGAATACCTAAAACTCACAGCAGATGCAATAGCATACCCTGTTAGTATATTAATTAATAGATCTGTTACAGCATCAGAAGTTCCTCACCTTTGGAAAAAATCTGTAGTAACACCCCTACATAAAGGTGGTAATACGAACGGACTGACAAATTACCGAGCCATCTCTGTCCTCTCCCCTTTATCTAAAGTACTGGAAAAGTGTATTTGTATGCAACTACTAAAGCACCTTACTGATAATCTCATTTCTCCTACCCATCATAGTTTTCATCCTTCACACAGCACAACCACTGCTCTTATATCATTCACAGATACTGTAAACAAAGCCCTTGATTCTGGCCAGCTAACTTCAGTAATCCTACTGGATCTATATAAGGCCTTTGACACAGTATCCCATCAAAAATTACTACAGCAATTATCATTACTAGGATGCTCTCCACAGACTTAACTACTTAACTAGTAGACAATGCGTTACATGGGAAACCTAATCTGTCACAATACCTGGAAAATAACTGTCACAATACTGGAGTTCCCTATGGTTCCATTCTTGGACCCTTGCTTTTCAATATTTTTATTAATCTTCATATTGCCTTCCTTCAAAGCACACTCATCCAATATGCTGATGATTCCACCATTGTCTTCACTTCCAATAACATTCAACACCTCCTAAAAATGTCAAGATGCCTTCACCTTCATTGAAACCTGGGTAAGCAATGCACAGTTAATACTTGATCACAAAAATATCAAACTGTTAATATTCACACTGAAACCTCTTCTCCAGGACTTTATACTCACAAAACAATACTGAAATAGAAATCATACCTCAAGCCAATCTACTAGGTATCATCATTGACACTAAACTCTCATTTGAACAACATATACTAAGTACCATTACAAATACACACTTGAAACTTGGGGAAACTCTAGATACATGCATTTTAGGGACATCCGCACCAAAAATTCCCTCCCTCTTGTACAGGGCCCCCATCCTCACTAATCTCCAAATGAGGCTAAAAAACGAGCTGAAATCATACGACTATAAAATTTCCAAATTTACAACTGGCTTATTTTATCGTATACATCAGTGTTTTGCCCTTAGTGAATTAAAATGGCTGGACTTCCATCATTACCCCAGTCATGCACAACTATCCCAAGCATATAAAATTATATATAA
>NC_056741.1:1324500717-1324503217 GCF_019279795.1 Protopterus annectens | reverse complement strand
GTTTAACTAATTTCTTAATTTCCCAGGCACTTGAAACTATGTTGACATAAGCATAGGCTGTCCTGGACCCCATAGCTACACTACATTTATTTTGATGATAAATATTTTCATTGAAAATGAAATGGTTATTATATATAAAACTATTTCATAAGATCACATAATGCATCAATTCTTTGTGGACCAATTTTGGTGTACTTAGACAAAAATTGTCTATTTAGATCTAAACCCTCTTGATGTGGTATGCTTGTATATAATGCCTGTATATCTAAAGTAACCAACATCTGATGTGCCGATGAAACCTGGTATTTGTATAATTCATTTAAAAATAACCAGGAGTCTTTTAAGATAAATTTAGTAATGTCATTGTCTTATTTTAGCCATTTATACCAATCATATATATGATTTATTTGTGCTCATCGTTGATTCAAGTAGATTTGTGCAACGTTCTACCTAGAAATATATGCAGATAAAACATGTTTCACTGATTTCGATGTTCAGAATGATGTGAAATTCAAATATAACGAATGTGCACATTTTTAAACAATATATTTTTAAATAACATGATTTTTTATATATATTATTTCTGTTTCTCGTTGATATATATTTAAACAGGAAAGAATTATATATCTTTGTTCACATATAATGTATAATGTGCACAATTTTAATGGAAGGTTTTTAAAAAGGAATTATTTCATTTTAATTAACAAGTTTCCCGCGCTTAGCGGATGTATAAATATACAACAGCTGATTAGTAATTATTATCTGATGAAGCGTGGATGGACCACGCGAAAGCACTCATCCTTTGTTCACTAAAATAAAGCTTTTTGGATTTTTTATGTCACCGGAGTTTTCTTGGTCAGCTAGAAGTGACCTATATTGAATATCTTTGCATTCCTCCTTCGTGGTTGGTATCTCACTCTACTATTCATAAATTTAGTAGAATAAACAATGGGATTAAGCACTAAATCTAAAAATTGTGACATTTTTTCTGTTTGTCATCTTTGATAATACTATTAACCTAAAATGTGAATCTAACTGGTTCTTATGTACCTTGGGAATACTGATTTGTTTCCCATGGCTAGGCTTGTCCACCATTAAAATTTGGTATTCTTTTAAAGAAATCCTATTTCTGTGTAATAATTCAAATAAAAAATCGTCAATCTGCATAAATTTATTAAAAACTTGATATAATGGAATAACTTTATAAAAACTTCATCCTCTAACATTTTCTCAGTTTTATTGATAAAAACTTCTTGTTCTCTTATAACCTCTCCTGTGCCCTTATTGCTTTCGTAATACGAGTAAATGCATTCTTTTTTAATTCTTTTAGAGCAGTTAACTTGCATTCAGATAAATTGTATGATTTATATTCACTATTTTGAAGAAACAATTTCCTAATTTCTTGTTTACAAACTTTTGAATAAACACTCAACATGTTATGTAGCACTGGATTAGGAGTACTTTTCTTTACAGTCTTAAGTGTTGTGACTAGAATCTGATTTGACGTCCTTTAAAATATGCTTCAAGTTCATTTTCCTTAAAAATAATCTAAAATCTAATAATACATTACTGAAATTTGCCCGTTGTACAGGAATATATGAAAAACCTTTTTTCAAAACACCCTTGTGACCTAGATGAAAAATTAAATTTAGATAAATTAATATCGCAATTGAAAGTGACCTTAAAAGATGCTGAAGCTCTAAAGGCTATCTCTGCCCCCACCCTCTTTCGACCACACCCTCTTCCTCTCTGTGTTCCACCTCTAGTAGGAATGTTTCCTCTTCAAGGCATAAAAAACAAAATGTTGTTGGTGTTAACATTTGAATCGGTTACATTGCCATTGTTAACAATAATGTTAGTGGATGTTACATCAGTAGATACTGTTACATTAATGTTGTCCAACTTGTTTGTGGAAAAATTGTCTAAGGATTTGACATCTTCACCCACTGAAGCACTAGACTGTTGTATTGAAGTACTGTCAGTCACTGGATGGCTCACTTTTAAAATATATGATTCTTGTTTTCTGTATTAAGTAATATCACGAGTCAACTTTTTGTTCTTCATTTGAAAGGTGGTTACCACGTGTCTGATGACAGTCACTAAAATGCCATGTCATAAATGTTTAAAACTGGAAAAAGAAGGATGGTAGCATTTAAAGACTCAATGTGTGTGTGTGTGTGTGTGTGTGTGTGTGTATGTATATGTACACACACACACACACACACACACACACACACACACACACTGGATATAAAAACCTGTTAAAATGCCAATTTTTCATGATATAAATAAATAATTTCAAAACTTTCCTCCACCTTTAATGTGACCTATAACCTGTACTATTCAGTTGAAAAAAAACAAACAAATCTGTTAAGGGAAAAAAATATAAAAAACAAAAAACGTACAATAAGCTGGTTGCATAAGTATGCACACACTTAAACTAATTCTTTGTTGAAGCACCTTTTTATTTAATTACAGCCTTCAGTCTTCTTGGGTAGGA
>NC_056741.1:1324470717-1324495717 GCF_019279795.1 Protopterus annectens | reverse complement strand
CCTGACTCCCTCTTAGGATCATATGTATCTGGGTTGCTAATGCTGGCTTCTCTTCCGCCTCCAAAGGTATTAATGTTGTCAGCCTTCTTTCAGTCTCTTCTTCACGTGACTGCCATGCCAGCCAGGGAGTTTCTTCAGGCCCTGGCATTCATGGCCTCTTCTATTCTGATACTTCCTTTTGGCAGACTGCATACCCAGAAACTTCAGTGGTACCTCAAGTCAGTTTGGCTGCAGCATTGTCACCCTCTGACTTTGTGTACTTCTCCTTCCCTGTCTCAAGAAGGAATTTGAGTGGTGGATTCAACACTTTGCTGTCAACCCAGGCTGGTCCTTTTCAGCCTTCAGTCCCTTCTCAAGAGCTGTTCACTGATTCGTTTGACATGGGGTGGGAGGCATCTCTTCATCGCCGTAAAGTTCAGGGTCTTTGGACTCCCCATCAGAAATCAGACAATATTAACATCAAAGAGATGAGGGCTCTGATTGTCTCCGGGTCCTTTGAAGGTTTACACAGACAACACTATAGTGATGTAGTATGTCATCAAGCAGGAGGCATGAAATCTAACCTCCTGTGCATAATAACACTTCAGGCTTGGGAAGTGGCTGTCTGTTTTCAGTTGACTCTTCAAGCAGTATACATTCCTTCAGAGCACAGTCTTGTGGCAGACTCCCTGAGCAGGTCCAAAACACAGGCTCACGAATGGATGCTTCACAAAGTCATTTTTCTGGGCATTGTCCTTCGGTGGGGTATTCCTCAGGTAGGTCTTTTTGCCTCCCCTATGAACTGGCAGCTTCCTCTCTTCTTTTCCAGAGTGCCATGCTATCTGAACTGAAAAACGGACACTCTCTCCTATCCATAGAAGTGGAGGTTTCTTTATGCTTTCCTTAATCTTCCTCTGCTTCCAAGAGTCCTGCAAACGATTCAGCTGCCCTCCCCAAAAATCTTGCCAGTGACTCCCTTTTGGCCAAGACCTCACTGGTTTCCCCTCTTAATACATCTGGCCGGAGGCAGTCGTCATAAGTTACCTCACTCACTGGCTCTCCTGACAACAGGACAAGGGGGTCTCTCATCCATCCCAACTTGTTCATTCTAAAATTGACAATGTGGGTGATAGGGTTTTGATCCCTTTCAGGCACCTCTTTACTGAGGATGTGCTCAGGAAGGAAACCCTCAACCAGGAAATCCTGCATGTCTGAATGGAAGAGAGTTTTGGTCTGGTGCCATTCTCGTAACCATGACCCTTTTGCAGTGGGGGTCCCTCAGGACCTCTCATTTGTGTGAGTTGCTTCAGTGTGGCTTGACGTATAGTTCTGTGAAGGCCCATGTGTCAGCCATTTCTGTTTGTTAGCTCTTGACTCCTTCTCCAACTTCTCGTTTAGAGGTCAAACGATTTCTTAAAGGCATCCTGCATATTAGGCCGCCAAGAAAACCTGTTCCTCCTCTTCGGGACCTTAATTTGTTTTGGAGAAATTGACTCAGGCTCCTTTTGAGCCTGCAAATTCTGCTTCTTTCCAGCATTGTACCTGGAAGACTGTTTTGTTGCTGGGTATTACTTCTGCTCAGAGGGCTTCTGAGCAACAAGCCCTTATGGCTATACCTCCTTTTTTGATTTTCACAGGAACAGGGTGTCCCTTGGTACTAATCCTTTTTCTATGCCCAAGGTGGTAAATGAGTTGTCCTTAAATCAGTTGGTACAACTCCCTTCCTTTTTCCCTTTTCCTCAGTCTGCTACTGAGAGGGCCCTGCATACCTTGGGTTTACACAGACAGCTCAGGTGCTACTTGGATAAAACTAGAAACGTTTGTAAGTCTGATTTGCTTTTTGTTTCCTTTCATCCCAGGTCCTTCTCTTCAGCTGTTTGTAAGCAGACCATCTCTTTTTGGATATTTAAGGCTATTTGTATCTGTTATAATTTTCATGGCAAGTCTGTCTGCTTCTGTTAGAGCTCATTCTGCTAGGGCTGTTACCTCTTCTGGTGCATTCTCCAATGGGTTGGACACCAATTCCATCCTTGAAGCTGCTACTTGGTCTTCAGTTCATACCTTTAAGCATTATAAGTTGGATATGGTTTCTAGGGCCAGAGCAGGTTTTGCTGACACCATTTCATGTGTTGTTTTTTTAGGCCTCTTCTCAGCCTTTCACTTCCCATTCTGTTTCTTGAGCTTTTTTACTCTTCCTTCTTTCAGGAGTACTGCAACAGTGGTAACGAAGGACATAGTACACTTGTGTAAAATCTTACCATAACAGTAGATGTCCTTCTGTTCACTGTTGCAGTATTCGCTCCCTCCCTCCAACCCCCACTTTAGTCTGCATTTTTTCTTTCTGGATTTGCATGGATTCCTTTGTCCTATGTCGTTTGTTCTATTCTGGGGCAATTCAGTTCTGGGTAGTTGTGTCTGTATGGCCCTTTTTATGCTCTACATTCTGTGCAAGGAGAATGTGTTGTACAGTGCAAACAAGATCCTTTCCAGATTTTCCATACTGGTCAAGTGACGGGCTGCCTGTGATGAGACATCTCTTTACTGTTGCAGTATTTCTGAAAGAAAGATATCTACTGTTACGGTAAACTTTTACACAACTGTACTTTACACACCACCTAATTGCTGTTAGTTGGGTCTCATGCAAAGGGTATTCCTTCACTCTCAACTGACCCTGAATATCTTGGCTCTTATTTTTGTTCTTTCTGCTGAGTTTTACAATCTGTCTTTAAGAAATGTTTTTATCTAAATTAGAACAATATTTAAACACTGATCTGATGTCAATCTTCATTCATTCATTCATTCATTAACCTGTGGGCCTCGATACCTACTCTCAGAACCAGCTCGGATGTTTCACTAGTTTGAGATTCAATGCTTGAGCTCCTCTTCCCTACCCATAATGCCTCTTTCCCCAAAGTACCTCAGATCTCACTTTCTGCTCGTCAAACAAGCAGTGAGGTTTCGGTGCTCTTGAGCTCCTCCTTTTGAGTGTGCCTTTTTGCAGTGAGTTTAACATAAAAATGTATCTCTCGTCTGTTACCTGTCTCCCTACCTTTTTATCTTTCTATAGTAGTATTGTATTTGTAAATCAGGGTTTTCTGTCTGCCATAGCCATTTTTCCAAATCTTTTTCATTATGTCCAAATCGAAGTCAGATAGTGCTGATAAGCCCTTAGAGTTCAAGAAGTGCACTTTCTGTGGGCACAAGATTCCCTTGTTGGATGCCCACAGGGAGTGCTATTGCTTTGGCCCTTCTCAATTAAGCAATGATTGTTCGGTCAATGTGGGCTTCCACCTGTGAGCTTTGGCAGATTACCGCAACAAATTAATTATCAAGGGGTTACCGACTTCTTCCTCCCCTTTTGCTGTTCCTTTTTCTTCAGGGACTCAGACTCCCTCTAGAAAGCACAAAGAGGTGCGGGAAACAAGAAAGAGTTCTCCCAACTGATCTCCCTCTTCTCAGCAGAGCCTGTTAAAAAGGTGCCAAAACCATCGGAACTGAAGGCTTCAGAGCCTACTCCTTTGGTTCCAACTGTCACCTCTCCGCCCTGGACCTTGGTTTCTAGTTCTGGGTCAAATGTTTTGGCTCTAAAATCTCCACTTCGGGAGAGCACTCCAAAAAAGATTTCAGGACCTGCTTCCACATCCTCCTCCAGCAGTTCTTCTCGGAGTATAGGATAAGGACCTTGGTAGATTGATGAGGCAGATGTCCGTCAAGGATGCATCTGCAGTCCTAACATATGGGTTGTCCTGCCTCAGGCAGCCCTTCGGTCGGCCGGATTCCAAAGTCTGGGTCTGAACTCGGCTGATGTCGCACTTCACCCGACGTCATAGCTGCTGTCAATAGGGTATAAAGGCATCAGCCGACGCCATTTTCCTCAGTCTTTCTTGCCGCGTGGCGCCCGAAGCAGAAGCTGTTCGCAAGTGCCGGTCGGTCAGAACCAGAGATTACTACTACCGAAGACTTCTAAAAAGCTAAGTACCCCGTTGGGGACTCTTTCTTGCCTCAGCTGATGTCAGAAAAGTAAATAACTGTTTAACTTGTGGGAAACAAATTTCTCATAAGAATTTCCACTCTTACTGCCTTCCTTGCTTAGGCCCAAACCACGACGTAGCAGCTTGTCTAGCCTGTGCTTCCTTCAACCGACGGACACTTAGACGTCGGTTGGAGTTTGCAGAGGAGTTTTTCGGCCCCGCTTTTCCTTACAACATGCCGTCGGAGACTCCGACTTCACAATTAGCTAAAAAGCGTAAGGAAAAGGACAGACACTCGCGGTCCGCGGTTTCGGCCGAAACCGCGGTTAAGCCAACCGCGAGTGTCTCGGTTTCGGCTGAAACAGAGTCCTCGGTTCTTCCTTCGGCCGAAAGCATGCCTCCTACAACCGAGGCCTCATCCAGCATGGCTGAATCTGCTACTGAATTTCCACCTGCTGCTGCAGGTTCTCAGGATTTATCAGATACTATTCCCTTAGACATATCTACTCCTGCACGTGGAGCTGCTAGCCCCCCTGCATCCATGTCTATCAAGGCCTTTTCTAGGGCTAAAGCAGCTAAATCTTCTAAGGCCTTGCCTGCTAAAACCCCCTCACACAGGCCTAGCTCTAGTACCCAAATGCTTAGCCTGGCAGAGGATCTCATTTCTTAGATCAGGGGATCCCAACCTCACCCTGACAGGGCCTCTCATCCCCCTCCAGAGAAGAGGCCTAGAGCAGAGCCCCCTGAGCCAGTTTCTACAGATTATTCCTCTGATTCGGAAAACTCAAATCCTCCAGAAGGCCCTTATTCTCCATATGAGGATTCTGACGCAGAAGACTCCATTCCTTCTGCCTCTCCTCCTGAGGAATTTTCTTTTGGGGAAACCTTGCATGCTATGAGAGAACAATTTCAATGGCAGGGCCAAGATTTTTCAGATTCTAGGAAAAGGCTTAGGACCTTTTTACATTTGCCACAGCATAGGCCTTTAGCCATTCCTCCAGTACTTACAGTTGTGGATGATGCATTTAATGATGCTTGTACTGCCCCTGACTCTCTTCCCCCGGCCCCTGCTAAGCCCGACAGATACTACAGGGTCCCGGACACACATTATCACTTGTATAAGGCTCCTATTGCAGATCCTGAAACTATTTCGCAGGGCCCCAAAGCTGTAGCAGCTGCCTCTGCCAAAAAACCCCTCCCATCTGAAAGAGAATCTAGAGCATTAGAGAGATGGGGTAAAAAAGTTTATACTTCTGCTACTCTTTCGGCTAGGGCCTTAAACTGTCAATTCCACATGATTCAGTATCAGGAATTTTTGTTAGATCAGCTAACTAAAAAACTGTCCTCTCCTGAACCTATAGACCGTAAGTCCCTTCAGGATTTGGTACATAACACTCAGCAGGTCAGTAATCATTCCTTAAAATGCGGCTATGATGCACTGGAGGCTTCCTTTAGATCAGCTATGACTGGTACAGTGATCAGAAGGCATGCATGGTTAAAAGAGCAATCCTTACCAGACCACGTAAAGTCAAAGCTCCTAGATGCTCCCATGGAAAAACACAGTTTGTTTGGCTCCCCTGCACAGCAAGTGTTAAAGAAGGTGTAAGAAAAAGCAAAATCTGTCCAAACAGTCAAGGATTTCTTACAGGTCCAGCCTCCGAGGTTTAGTAGGAATTGGCCTTCGAAGAATTGGTCCTTTCCAGACACCACCAGAGCACAGAGAGGCAGAAATAGGCGCCCAAGAGGCAGAGGTCAATCCAGAGGTGCCTACAGGGGACGTCAGTGGCAGCCTAACAACCAGAGAAGTACTGCCACAGATCCAGCCACTACCACTTCCACAGGACAATCACAGTGACTTGGCTCTGATACCGCCTACCAGGGAACAACTAGAAGCACCCTTAGGCGGAAAGCTAGCCTTATTTTCAGTAAACTGGCATTACATTACAGGATTTTGCAGACAATAGACAAAGGTTACAGGTTTCACTTCCATACTCTACCAAGGAAGAGAGGAATGCCAAACCTACCATCAAACCAAAAAACAAACGCTCTAGAACAAATCGATCACTTACTAAGGATGAGAGCTATAGAAAAGGTACCGTCTATGGAACAAGGACAAGGATTTTATTCCAGACTTTTCCTGGTACCAAGAAAGGAAAACCAATGGAGACCTATTCTCGACCTGTCCGCTCTGAACACATATCTCATTGTTCCAAAATTCAAGATGCTGACCCTACAGCAACTTCTTCCCATGCTGGGCAAGGAGTCTAGGCTGGTGACTCTAGATCTCAAGGAGGCATACCTGCACGTCCCCATACGACCAAATTGCAGAAGATACCTCAGATTTCTTGCAGGATCAGAGCATTATCAATTCTCAGCATTGCCATTTGGCTTATCTACTGCGCCCAGAGTATTCATGAAATGCCTGGCATCAGTAATTGCTCATTGCAGGCTTCAGGGAATTCAAATTTATCCATACCTGGACGACTGCCTGTTACAAGCAGACAACAAAAACAAATTAACAAAAGATTTGAGAAAGGTTATTCACCTATTGCAAGCCCTGGGATACACAGTCAACATAAAGTCAAGGCTGATACCATCCCAAAGGATAACTTTCTTGGGTGCAGAACTGGACACATCAAACCAAATGGCATTCCTCACAGCAGAAAAGCAAAAGCAACTACCACTCTATTTCATGGCATTAACAACGCAGAACCAGCTTACAGCAAGGAAAGTCCTGCAAGCCCTGGGTTACATGGCATCCTGCATAATATTGATTCCACATGCCAGACTACATATGAGGAAGTTGCAATGGTACCTAAGGAATTTATGGTCTCAGCACAAGCACAGCCTAGAAACCGAAATTCCAATAATTCCATGCCTGAAGCAAGAATTCCAGTGGTGGGCTCAGGCCTGTCAATTGAACAAAGGGCTGCCTTTTCACAGCCCTCACCCAAGCCAGACTATCACCACGGACACCTCAGACCTCGGTTGGTGGGCACACCTGGTGGACAAGTGCATACAAGGCTTATGGACACGACCAGCTGAACCTACACATAAATCAAAAAGAGATGCTGGCAGTAAAACGGGCAATTCAGACATTCAGACCGTTTCTTCAACAAGGTCATTTGCTGATAAGGACTGACAACACCACAGTTATGTGGTATATCAACAAACAGGGAGGCACACATTCATATCCTCTATGCCGGATGGCAATGGACCTTTGGAATGTGGCCCTGAACCTCAACATTCAGCTCCAGGCCATATTTGTGCCAGGAAAAGAAAATATACTAGCAGACATCTTAAGCAGAACTACCACGGATGCCCACGAATGGATGCTGCATCCAGACATCTTCAAATCCATCACAAAGAAATGGGGACTACCAGAAATAGACCTGTTCGCATCCCCACACAACCACCAATTGAGAAAATTCTGCACAAGGACATACCACCCACTTGCTTGGAAGGTGGACTCCCTATCCTTCAGTTGGGAAAACCTGACAGCATATGCATTCCCACCTCTTCCTTTGATGCACAAAGTGCTACTGAAGATCAAAGAAGATCACCCAAGGATCATCCTGATAGCTCCAGACTGGCCGAGGCAGCATTGGTACCCGCTACTGAGGAGTATGTCTCGGGCACGCATGGCCTCTACCTCTAGTTCCTTTACTGCTAACACAGAACAACTTCAAAATCCTGCATCCAAACTTGAAAACACTGCAGCTAGCTGCTTGGAACATTACATAAAACAAACTAACCCATATTTATCTCAAAGGGTTAAAGACATTATCCTGGAGGCTCGCAGACCCTCCACAAGGAAAACTTATTCAGCAAAATGGAAAAGATACCTCATTTGGAGTGCAGCAAAAGGAGAAAATGTATCATTGGCTAACATCCTGGAATATTTAGCAGAGCTTTTCCACAATGGCCTGTCTTACTCCTCCATTAAGATTCATGCATCAGCAATTTCAGCAGAATACAACATGGATCCTCCAGTTTTCTCTCATCCTCTACTCAGGCAGTTTCTAAGAGGAATTAAAAATGTAAAGCCTCCAAGGAAGCCACCTTTGCCTACATGGGACCTGAACTTTGTGTTAGAAAAGTTAACACTTCCCCCTTTTGAACCAGCAGCAACAGCAGAATTACAGTTCTTATCTTGGAAAACTGCTTTCCTGCTTGCAATCACTTCAGCAAGAAGGGTTTCTGAATTACAGGCATTAATGGCAGTACAGCCCTTCCTTATCTTCCATCAGGATAGAGTGTCCTTGAGAACTAATCCTACTTTTATGCCAAAGGTGGTCTCCAGGGTATCATTAAACCAAGCAATCCACCTACCAACATTCTTCCCCAACCCACAGAACAGGGGGGAAAGACTACTGCATACCTTGGATGTGCACAGGCAATTGCGCTACTACCTGGACAGAACCAAGAACAATAGAAAAACTGACCAGCTTCTGGTAGCATATGCAACAGGAATGGAAGGAAAAGCAATTTCAAAACAGACAATCTCAAAATGGATAGGAAATTGCATTAGATTTTGTTACTCTTTTCATGGAAAGACAACTCCAGAAAACATCAGACCTCACTCCACAAGGGCTACAGCCACTACTACAGCTTTTTACGAGGAGTGGCTACCAAAGACATTTTAGAGGCTGCTACTTGGAGCTCCGTGCATACATTTGCCAAGCATTATAATCTACCTTTATACTCCAGATCCCGAGCAGGTTTTGCCACTGCTGTTTTGCAAGGGATCTTAGCTACACCATAATCTTCTTAGTGCCTCCTCCCCCAGTTTGGCTATGGTATTCTACCCATATGTTAGGACTGCAGATGCATCCTTGAAGGACATAGTACAGTTTTGTACCTACCATAAATGTAGATGTCCGAGAGGTATGCATCTGCAGTCAGGATTACCCACCCTCCTTCCCCTCTGTGGTACTCCTAGGGTATTTGCCCATCTTGTAGCTAGCTGGGGGAATCTATTATGGTGTATTTGTTTGTATATATGTATATACATGTCTATTTTTATTTGCTCTCTACTGTTTGGAATCATTTGCATTTATCCAAATTTAGCCTTCCTAGAGGGCACCTGGCATCTGAGGCAAGAAACACTGAGGAAAATGGCGTCGGCTGATGCCTTTATACCCTATTGACAGCAGCTATGACGTCGGGTGAAGTGCGACATCAGCCGAGGCCAGACCCAGACTTTGGAATCCGGCTGACCGAAGGGCTGTCTGAGGCAGGACAACCCATATGTTAGGACTGCAGATGCATACCTCTCAGACATCTACATTTATGGTAGGTACAAAACTGTACTTTTCTCGAAGCACAGATTCAGATGTGGATTTTTCCTGCTCCACCCCCCCTCTGGATCCGTGAGGCTTTCCACATTCCATCCCATGGCTCCTTCTCTGATCCAACCCACTGTTTCAGAGTCATCAGTTCTGTTGGTCCTGCGGAACCTAGATGTCGGAGCATATAGTGATCACATCTTCGCCTCCAACTGTCTCCCTGATGGGTTGGGTACTGACAGTACTGGTTCTGAGTGTGTCTCAGAGCCATAGCCTTGACGTCAGTTCCAGGGAGTTGACTTTGACTCCAAAATTTTCAGATTTGTCACTTCCCCTTGGAGCTTTGGAGTTTGACATTTCAGCTCCGACTCCTCCTTCAGAGTGGGAGGCTCAGGGCCCCAAGGGATGTCCGCTTTGGTAGCCTCTGCCATGGGAGGACTGCCCTTGGGTGTTCAGAGTCCTTTTGCCTTTGAAGTGGTTAAGATGGTCCTCTCCCACACTGAGACCCTCGATTGTCCCCCCTGTGGAACCTCTCCCTGTCCCCACTGGATCCATCTCCAGGGCCTCTCTTCTACGACGTGGGCAGCTGGTCCTGGGAAGCCTTAAGACTGTCCTAGCTGTGGACCCCCAGAGATCTTCCAACACTTCCAGGAGCATCCCACCTCAAAGGTTCCCTGAAAGAGACTGTGCAAGAGAAGGCACATTGATTCCCTAGAGGAATCTGTCACCATGGACACTGATTTCGAGGAAGGAGAGTGGTCCCCAAGATCTGCACCGGACGATGTCTCCTTTGGAGACATCTTAGAGATCCTCTGCCAAAGAGATGGATGATCTTCCCAAAACCCCTCCCCTGAGGAAACAGTGCTGTTGGAGGCTTTTGGGTCTTGCCCATCTATATTCTGGCTGTCTTCCCCCTGCAGACCCGCTCATTGAGATGGTGCATTTTAGGGCATAGAAGGAACCGGACACAGTAGAGCCCATCCCCAAGCACACAGATAAAATCTTGAGTGCTCTCCAAGACTAATCTTTTTGGATGAAGAGTGTTCCAGTTGATGCCATGGTTGTTGTAGCAGCAACCAAAAAAGAATTGGCCCAAGAGAGCTCCTCTGTCCATCCCACTAACAGGGAGTCTAGGGCTTTGGAGAGATTTGGTTAATAATTTACTCCTTGTCCACTTTCCCCTTGAGAGCACTAAACTATCTTTCCCATTTTATGAGACTACACAGAGGGACCTGATTAAGGAACTCCTTTAGCTCTACCTCGGTGTCCATGTCTGCAGAGGATCAGATGGGTTTCTCCTCCAGAATGGCCACCCTTCAATCCTTGTCTGATGCCTCCATAAGGCTGATATCCCATGTAGCAGAGGGTGCCGCAAGGGCAGCCAGTACCGGTATCGCCATAAACCGTTATGTCTGGATGCAGTTGTGTGACTTTGTGGAACCTTTCAAGGCATCCTTCGTCAATGCAGCTTTTGACAAATCAACATTGTTTGGGCCAACTGTTCGCGACACACTCTCCCACAGTGAGAAAGATGGGAAGACATTGGCTGCCATCAGGATCCATTTTTCTGCCCCACAGAGGTCCTTCCTCCAGGAACCAGTGTGGAGTCGAAAGATGTGGTTCAGGAAATCTCAGGGTCCTTTCCAGGATTCTTAGGGAGAAATTTTCTCCAGAGACAGAGGAGGAAATAGCCAGAATGATTGACTCTGCTCACGTGGGTGAGGGAGTCCGCAAAACCAAGGGTCTTGAGTATCCTCCTCAGACAGACCCTTCCAGCACTCCTGAATCGTTGCCTGACTGCCTTCCTCTGGAGGCAGTTGGGTGGGGGTGTTTCTCCTTGCACCCTGAAGCCTGGGAAACCATCACAAATGACCGATGCAACCTAAGATCATATCCAGAGGATACTCTATTCCCTTTATTAGAGACACCAAGACAAAAATCTGTCCTCCCTGATGTCTCACCTGATCAGATGGAGGATGCAGCCATAGAAATCACAAAAGTACTATGAAAAAGAGTCATCTGGACAGTCCCACTCTATCAAGTCCAATCCGGTGTTTACTCGGGGTTCTTTTTGGTACTCGTAAAGACTGGGGACTGGAGGCCTTTTCTGAACCTGACATCGCTAAACAAATCGGTAAAGAATATGAAGTTCAGGGTGGTCATGGTTCAGTCCATCCTACCTCTACTGAGGATGAACGATTGGATGTGTCAGAAGACCTGAAGGATGCATACTACCACATCAGGATGGACAGGCGCTCCAAAAGGTTTCTTCATTTCAGGCTTCGGAACCAGTCATTTTCAATTCAGATCACCCCCGTTTAGTCTCACCACAGCCCCCAGGGTGTTCACCAAATGCTTGGTGGTGGTTGCAGCTCATCTCAGGCTGCAGGGATTCCAGGTATTCCCCTGTCTGGAGGACTGGCTCTTGACTGCTCCAACCAGGCATTGTTTGATTCTGGCCAGGGATTACCTATTGCAGCTGGCTCCACACCTTGGCATAACTCTCATCTTGGAGGAATACCTGTTGGAACCGGTTCAAGTGATATATTTCTTAGGGGCATGTCTGGACACAACATTTCTCAGGCTTATCTCACAGCAGATCGAGTATCAAGCCTATGCCTTCAAGTCAAACAAATTCTAGCTATACCAAACCCTCCAGTGAGTTTGAATGTCAGAGCCCTCAGTTCTATGGCAGCCATGATACCCCTTTTGCCTACAGCACGTCTTCACTTGAGAATCTTAAAATGGACATTAGCGGTTCAGTGGTCTTGACACAGAAATCTTCTAAGCCTTCCCATCAGACTTTCCCGAGTATGCAAAGAATCTCTGCTATGGTGACTTCAAGCTGCAGACATTATCAAAGGATGACCCCCCTCGTTCTTCCTTCTCCAAATGCCATGTTGACCACGATGCCTCCCAGATGAGGTGGAGGGGGCATTTTCTGAGTCGGACAGTTCAAGGCATGTGGACACCCCAGAAGACCAACTTGCATAAGAGTGTCCCAGAGATGAGAACGGTTCTTTTGGTGTTGCAAGAGCTACACAGCTTTCTTCCTCTATAGCCTATTGTAATCCAGATGGACAATATTTCAGTGGTCTGGTACATCAACAGAGGAATCCCTTACCCCGTGTTGAGAACCTGTGAGAGTGTGGCAATGGGTGGTCTCTACCAACTGCTTTCTGGTGGCAATGCACATTCCGGGAGAGGCCATAATCCTAGTGGACAGACTCAGCTGAGTCCTACTAATACCTCCCGAGTGATCTATGAACCAATTCACAGCAAACATGATCTTCCAGAAATGGGGTCAACCCTGCTGGGACCTTTTTGCCTCTCCTCTCAACAGTGAGTGCAGCAGGTACTTTGCCTTGATCCCTCCTCCATGCTTGGCCTCCTGGTCTACTCTATGCTTTTCCCCCCCGTTACCCCTAATTCCCAAGTTTTTACAGAAGGCATTCAGGTTGAAGAGAAAGGTAATTCTGATTGCTCCCTTTTGAATTTGACAAGTGTGATTCACCTCTCTTTGGTCTCCTCTGATTTGCTGTCTGGTGAAACTGGATCCAGCTCCAGATCTTTTATCTCATCCCTTGGGGCATCCTCACCCAGACCTTCAAGGCCTGAAACTAACCGCATGGTTTCTTCAGTTCTGATGATGGCCAGACATCCCAGCCTTTCATCCCCTGTCCAGAAGATCATGATTTATGCCCATAAACTCTCCACCAGGAAGACCTGTAAGAGCAAGTGGTAAAGGTTTTCCATTTTGGCCCAACAGAAACAAATAGATCCTTTTACAGCCCCATCCCAGTAGTGTTGGATTTTTTGGCTTCCCTTTTTAACAATGGGGCTAGTTCTTCCAGCTTCAAAGTTCAGTTAGTTACGATTTCCAATTTTCATTTGGGAGAGGACTCTTCTTTGTTAGCTGCATCGAAACTTTGTAAAGCTTTCCTTAGGGGTACCTTTCTACTTCGTCCTCACATAAAGATCTACTCCCCCTTGGGATTTGACCATTATGTTGCAGGCTCTGGTTCAACCCCTTTTGAACCAGCGGCCACAGTAGATTTAGTTTGTCATGGAAGACACTTTTTCTACTGGCCATAACTTCAGCAGGAAGAATCTCTGAGTTACAGGCCCTTTCCTTCAAGTTCCCAGATTTAATATGTCACAAAGATCAGAGTAACCTTGTGCACCAACCTGTCCTTCTTGCCCAAAGTCGCTACAGAAGCCAATATCAACCACTCCATTAACGTTCATGTTTTCTTCCCAAACTTTCAAGATAAGGAATACAAAGAGGTAAAGCAACTACTAAGACCGCTGTGACGAGATGGTTAAGAGACTGTATCTCCATTGTTTATTCTTCTAAAAACATCCCTGTACCTGATCAGATTAAAGCTCGCTCTACAAGATCTGTGGCAACACCTCCAAGCCTTTTGGTCAAGAGTATCTATTGATGACATATGTGCAGCTGCTGTATGATCATGATGTTGTTGTTGTCTTTCGGCTTTTCCCTGTTAAGGGTCAACACAGCGGAACTCCGGTCCGCTAATGATTGGCAGTTGATTTTCACGAACGCCGAGGTGACAGCTCGATGTTCATCCTTCAGCAAAGGCACGCCCATTTACGCATGTATTTCGAAAGCCCACCCAACCGTGGGGAGGACATGCAAACTCCACACAGAAGGCACTCCCATACTCAGTATAAATTGGACATCATTTCCAGGAATAGAAATGCCTTTGGCTATACTGTACTCCGGAATATCCTTCCATGAGGGCCACCCTGGGTTTCTGTAGCTGGGGGCTCTGCCCCACAGTTAATGAATGAATGAAGATGACAACATCAGATAAGGTATGTTCTTACCATAATGTTCCATCTGTGTTGTCTATCTTCATTCTTCATTAACCTTTCCCCAGTCCAAGACTTAGTTAGCTGATGGATATGTTCATGGAACCACAGTTCTGTTTGAGCTCCTGTTGTTCTATCCTTTTCTGTTGATTGATAATTTGTTTTCTAATAGACAATGGATAAATAGTGGCAGCAAACTCGATCTGAGGTACTTTGGGGCAAAGAGGCAATATGGGTACGAAAGAAGAGCTCTAGCTTCGAATTTCAAGCTAGTGAAATGGCTGAATCTATTCCGAGGGTCAGAACCGTGACTCACAGGTTAATGAAGAATGAAGATGACAACACAGATTGAACGTTATGATAAGAACATTTTTTCTGACTTTCTTCCTTTGTCAACCTCTTCCCCCAGAATTGTTAAAATTCCTAAGAGCTTTATTGGCCTTCAAAGCTGGTAAAACACTTTGCCAAGTGTCAGGCAAGAAGTTTCAAAGAAAAGGTCCCTTATGTACAAAAGAACACTGTACCATTGACTCTGACAGAACCCATGGAACCTCAAGCAATCTTTGACTCATGGAAAGGAGAGGCCAGGAAGGCTGATATCTTTTAAGAAGTGCCCCCCCAGGTGGAGGAGAGGGGACGTCTCAAGTTGTGTGGGGCAAGATAGACTAGGATGATGACTTTTTTTATATGCAGTACAAAACTCTGAAGTTAGCCAGTACAGGCTCCTCTGCACTGCGTTTTGTGATAGTATCTAGATACCTTAGTAAGTAACTGGGCTGAAGAGCTCTGCACCAGTTAATGTTGGTCTAGCTCAATGTCAGGTAAACTCAGGTAAAGGGCATTGTAGTAGACCAGCTGTGAAGAGTACAAAGCATGCACAGCCATAGGCAAGTTGTTAATCAGAATGATATTCGACAATATACAACATCTGATCCCTGATTGTTGATTTATCACACCTAGTTTACATACCTTGGGCATGAATTCCAGTTTCTTGCTGTCAGGTGAAAAAACTGGAGGCAGGCGGCCTGTATAAAATGTAAGGCCACCACCAGAAAATCCTGAGGGAAGGGGAGGTACAGCTCTGGGTTACCAACATAAGAGTGAAAGTTTTGGCCTGTACCATGAAAATAATCCCCCAGCGGGAGCAGATGCACATGCCCAATTTAGAATACTTATGGTGCCTGACATGTCGGAGAGTGGTGAGGAGGAATCCACTCTTGGTGCAATCCATAAGTATGATCATCAGTAGGATAGGAAGCAAAGTATCATTGTACGACATCTACAGTATCATAGTAATTGGTCAGTCAAGCAAAATTTCATACTTCAGCATGTCAAAAATTGCAGAGAGATCTAAGATGCCCAAGGTAAAATAGTAATGCTGGTCCTAGCAGTTATGTGATTATTAAATACTCTGAATAGGCAGTCTGAGTTGTATGCCTAGACCAAAAAAGGATGGAGGGGATCATAGATGCTAACCTTCAAAAAGCAATCCAGTTGCATATAGGTTCATAGGTAGGTACTAGGCTATTGGCCCAAGGGCCTACGCAAGTGGGCCTACACAAGCCTAGCCAACAAGGTTCCATAGCTTACGCCACCCAAGAAAGTTATTTTCCTGTGCTACTGTCCAGCAGAGACACAGAAGTGATCCCCAGGGTGTATTTCCTATTTCCCATCCACTCATCAAGAATTTTCTTGAAGAGTGCTTATGAAGAACTTTGCTTGACATAGATAGGTAGCTTGTTCCA
Source organism: Protopterus annectens (assembly GCF_019279795.1). Taxonomy (NCBI): domain Eukaryota; kingdom Metazoa; phylum Chordata; order Ceratodontiformes; family Protopteridae; genus Protopterus; species Protopterus annectens. Next base: position 1,324,479,898 of record NC_056741.1, on the reverse strand, counting down.
GAGTATAGGAAGTCTCTGGGACAGGAGTCTATCCCTCCAGCGTGTCCTGTTTATTGGGGTGACAAGGTTTAGGTCCCTAGAGCGTGTAGTTCGGAGGGATTGGGATTTCTTTAGGTGTAGCATGTCCAACAGCTCTGGGTTTGACATAGCTTTATATGTTAGGCAGAGATCACCTCGGAGTAAGCGATATGCTACGGAGTAAAGCTGGAGTTTTTTGACGCGGTCCGTGTAGGGCATTTGTTTGAGACCAGTAATCCTCTTTGTGAGGTACTTCTATGGCCTTTCCAGCTGCTGCAGATGTCTTGTGAGGTACATTCCAAAAGGGGTGTTGTACTCTATATAATGGGTCTTATGAGTGATGAGTAGAGGGGAACAATGACCTCTTTTTTTTTTTTACTCCACTTGTCAATGTTTTGAGGTCAGATTTGGAGTCTGCAACTTTTACAGTGTGGGTTCTGTCAGTGAGCCAGTTGGCAACCCATCTTGTGACGTAGGGATTTATACCTAGTTTAGTTATAATTCCAGAATGGGGGATGGTGTCGAAAGCCTTGGCGAGGTCAAGATAGGCTGTGTGAACCACCTTACCCTCATCCACGGCTTTGGTGACTGCCTCAAAGAAGTCGATCAGGTTCAGGGGGCATGATTTGCCTTTCACAAACCCGAACTGGGTGGGATCCAGAGTTTGGAGGTTACCAATGTCTTTGTTTATGAGTTCCATGATGATACATTCCATGGCCTTGCAGACCAGGCTCGTCAGGCTAATAGGTCGATAGTTCCTGGGATCAGTGGTGGCTCCCCCTTTGTGGAGTTGGATAACTGTTGCTGTACGCCATTCAGTGGGCACAAAGTCTGATGCAAGGCTATTATTGAACATAGTGCTTAAGTGGGGAGCCAGTTCATTCTGAAATTCGTGTAAAACGCAGCCTGGGATGTTGTCCAGTCCCATGGATGCTGTCTTTTTGGCTTTAGAGAGTGCAGCTTTTACCTGTGTAGTTGTGATTACAGGGACTCTGCATTCTTCCTGTATAGATATGGGCCCTTTAGGGGGTGAGAGGTGGGTAAAGTTAGCACTGAACTGATATGCCAGAATGTTGACAATATCAGTTGTTTCTGCAATTTTCATGCCTTTGTGCTGTAACTCAGAGCAGATCTGGGTGTTGCCATCTAGATTCTTGACATAGCTATAGAATGCTTTGTGGTTGTCCTTGGATTTAGTGCCATTTTGTTTTCGTAGCTAGCTTTGGAGGATCTTCTAAGGGATCTCAGCTCCTTACTGAGGCTGACCAGGGAGCTCCTCCACTCATGGGATTTTACTCTCTTTTGCAACAGTTTCTTCCTTCTGTTGTACAGTTTGTTTATGGTAGGGGACCGCCAGATTGGCTTCCTTTTTTTGGAGGATAGTGTCTTGGTTCTGTTTGGGATAGCACGATCCATGCACTCGTGTAAGTGCTTATAGGCTTATAGAGTGCATTTGTGTAGGATTCAGCAGATGTAACTGTATTGTCCATCAGCATGGGTGTCATGAAGTTCACCACTTCTGTCTTAAGAAGCATGAAGTTGGCTTTGGAGAAATTTTTATTGTGGTTTCCTTAATGGGGTGGGGGGCGGGATGTGGATATCAAGTGTGATAAGCTTATGGTCTGATCGGACCGATGAGGAGTTGACTTTAGGTGTGGAACACCGGTCATTCATGTTGGTAATGACTAGGTCTAGGATATTGTTGCCCCTGGTGGGGGTGTGGATAAGTTAATCTAGGGCATTGGAGTTTATGAATTCCAGAAAGCATTGAGCTAAGGAGTTGGTACACGAGTAGTTTTCCCAGTTAATGGTGGGGTAGTTGAAATTGCCCATTATTAGGGTGTTTGGTTGAACCCTAATATTTTCCAGTACATCAAGAAAGAGGAGTGGGAATCCTGGGGCATGGTGGGGGATCTGTAGCAAGCTACAATTTGGATTGCAGTTTTGCCCAGAGTTAGTTGCACTTGGATAACCTCGAATGCATTATGCTGAGCAACTAGCCTGGAGGTGTGGATATCCTTAATGAATATGGACACACCTCCGCCTTTGGTATTTCGGTCCAGGTTACATGGCTGAAAAGTGTGGTATGAGGTATAGCCTGGTAGTGCAGGGGTGCTCTCTGGAGCCTTGAAACAGGTCTCAGTCACTGCACAGATATCTATGTTCTCCATTTTAAGGAGTGCCTCGAGTGAGTGCATTTTGAGATTTAGAATTCTAGCATTGAGTATCATTAGCATATAGATGACCTTCACAAATACCTTATTAACGAAAGTGAGGTTTGAGATAGGTTGATAGTTATTCAGACTTTCATTATCTACCTGTGCTAACTGGAGTAACAAATGCCTTCAGGTTAGTGGGGAAGACTCCAATTTCAAGGAATGAGGAGGTTCTCTGATACATGACAAAGGACCTGGGACATCTAAGCAAGATGTTGCAAGCTTGATTGGACATGAATCTAGTTCACAGATGGCCAGGCACATACTGGAGACCAGTATAATAAACTCATCTTATTGAGACATAACAAAGTTGGCCCTGGAATGTGTATTACACTAAGCTGATCTAGGGCCAGCACTAGTTTTTGGCCACTTTCTTATTTCCTTCTTTATTAACTGCTTAGCCTCCAGCCATCCAAATTTTGGTGCCAGTCTGTATGAAGTCACTCTTGTACTCTTACAAGTTGAATGCCATGCTCACTGCATATAGCTTGCCTTTGTCCAATATGATTCCATATTGTTTATATACATATGTACACACATATATATATATATATATATATATATATATATATATATATATATATATATTTTTTTTTTTTGCGTAACGTATACAATGTTAACCAGTTGTACATTAGATTACCTCAATGATGTAGTGTGGGAAGGAGCAAAAAATGACATGATGGAGGAGGCACAAGTCAACAATAAAGGGTTTACGTGAGATTAAATGGTAAGATAGCTTGTATTATTTAGAAAAAATGAACAAAGCACAAAAACACTTCCACTGGTGGTATTTTAATACTGTACACGGGTATGGTTCACTAGATTCTGTGTCTGCCAGTATTTTGTTTTTGCAAAGAGGTGGTTAATTTGTTAAACTGCTGCACTCTTGTACCTTCTGAGTAAAAATGAGAGTATTGATGAGCTGCAGACATTAAGTGGTTGTTGTTTAACTATGCAATATTATTTAAGTGGTAATTTAATGCTTTCCTTGACCTAAGGTACTTCTTGCAGCTGGACATCTTGGAGATGCTTCTCTCTGCAGAAACAGAGACTGCTGTCAGCCTACCCTGTGTGGTATGTATGATTGCTGCACTGAACTTAAACTGTGCATAGTGTAGGTTGTAATGGCACTTGGTGGAAGCCACCATTTAACATTTGTGAATGTGAAAGTGGGTACACTGTGGGCATATTTCTAACAGCACTCGCAATTTATTTGGAAGGTTAAACATTTTTCATTAAAAAATTACCATTATTGCCACAGTTGGCTGGCAGAGAGGTGTTCATTTGCAGTGTAATGAAGACTCGCTTCTCAGAAGTTCATATTATGCCTACTTCTGTGACTTTCCTTGGTTCTAGAGTGTGCTTCTCTTATGTATGTCTAGTTTTGTAGCTCTGTCTGTAGAGGGTGTCATGCATACACCTTCTTAGTTCAACTGTGAAGTAAGGGATGCATTTATAGCCCCATCTTTGTGTAATCACAGGTAAAATGCTGCCCTTTTGTTTGTAATATCAGATATATGTTGTATAATAGTCCCAGTTTTGAAGAGGTGTATTGTCATAATCTCACCTTTTGGTAATGTAGTCTGCACTGTCAAGTCCTACTTGTTGTTATTGTTGGCTAACTCTTCATGCCTTCTCTATTGATGATGTTACAGATGCCTCCATAGTCTTACCTCCTTGTCAGTGTATGGGATGTCCTTTTGGTCCCATTTTCTACCTGTTTCTGGAGTCTGGTTCCTTCCATTGTCCTGTCTACTAATGGTGTCTGGGAAGGTATACAACATGTGGGTACAGTCAGGGGCAGTTTTACAGCCTGTTCTGTAGCACAGTCTGACACCTTTATTCTCCACACCTACTGATGGAGACTGAGCTGCCGTTGTATCACTGCCCACTGATGATGCAGGAAGTGTAGATTTTCTGACTTGAGTTTCTTGCTATTTCTATTTTGTTTGTGACCTTTGTTAAAACAAATTACTTTTATTATCTGGCTGGTGGTTACCAGTATTCCGTACATCGACATCTGACTTTCTTGTTCAGCAGTAGTTCACTGCTCCCCCAAACACGCATACACACACACACACTTGCAGACATTTGCAGTTTTGGAATTGCTATGCCTACAGCCTTTGTTTTGTTGCTTTCATACTTATGTTACTTGGTTTTCCTAGACTGATATTAGAAGTAAGTTATAACTTAGTGTACCTGTTGTAATTGGCTGTTGTGCTGTTGAAAAGTGTGTGTGTGTAGCTTTTAAACAGTTAATATACTATTGACCGTTACATTCTTGTATGTTAATACTGAGTTGTCTGATGTAAATGTTCACACTCCTGTTTGCGTTTGCTGTCCCGCTTATCATCTGTTATGGTTGTAGAAAAATTAATTTAGCCACTTAATGCATTTTTGTGTTTCCCCCTTCAGTACCTTTTTTAATTTGCAATTGTTTTACCTGCCCTTACTAGTTCCTACTTGCACTGGAACACAATTGGAGGAAACCACCATTGTTTTTTATTAAAACATCAGGATTAGGTATTTAGAGTTCTTCATTGCACAGATGCTTATTTGTTTAAGCTGTTTGCTTCACTTCTAAAATTGGTTCCTTGATTTTAAACCAATTTACAATTAAGTAGCTCCTCAAAGATTTACATGGTTCTGTAACATTTCTTGTTTTTACTATTTATTTGTATCGTACATGTTCAGAAGGCAAAGCAACGGCTGTATTCATCAAGATGGGAGACAATTGAGGAGGAGCCTGATTATTCTGTCTAGCTTCTACTTGTTAGGCAGATATGAACTGTGTAATTTTTATTGTAATAACATTGCTCCCAATTTTTTTGAGCTGTTCGTCTGTGCACCTTTCACCTTATGTAGTGTTTTTTTACTCCTCTTCTGCTTTCTTTTTAGTTCAGTTGTCAGACAGCTGTTCTTAATTTTTTCAGTGAAACATCTACCACATCAATTTTCTTTTCCAATCCTTGTATTTTGAAACACCACTCAACTGGACTTTTCTTATTGATCATTTGCAGCATTTGTTCATTCTTTTTTTTTTTTTTACTTAACTGTTTAATCCAGGATCATGAAGGAACTAGATGTAATTTTTTGTTTTATTTTTATTTTGTTTTGTATTACTGGGATGGTGCACTGATCACAACTATTTGCAAGTAATGCTGTTGCAAAGAAGAAGAAGAAATAGAACAGAACGTAACAATATATACCAGAAAACGTACAGTAGCAATTAATAGATTTAGCAACGATTATGAGAGAAATTCAAATTTTGCAATGTATATTATTATATTTCAGGTTTACTGACGAGATTAGGCACAAGGCAAAGAAACTAGTATTGGATGGGCAGTGGTGGCTTTGACTTCATAATGGGAAGGGGGGGCTGCAAGAAGCAGTTGAAGGGATGGGGCTAATTGGAATTGTATAGGCTGCATCACCTGTCATCAAACAACAGCTGTCAGTCATTTCATCCACAGACAACCTATGCATCCTTTCATTCATTCATTATTTTTTGATTGATTGATTGACATTTGATTACTGGGAAAGTCTGACTGGGTAGAAGACCATTTTCAGGGGATGCCCTGGAAGAAAGGCTGTGAATTATTACAATACCTTTTAAGAACAATAATTTTACAGTCTTCAAAAATAAAACAAAAACAAATTTGCAGTTTAATTATAGCAAATTAGACATAATATAAAAACATTGGTTAAAAATCGTTACAAGGTATATGACAATCACTTAATATTTAGAGAAACTTTAGACATATTTTAAAGAAATTAAAGGTAAGCTACTCAAATGCAATATAAGGTGAGGGAAAAACAGGCTTATGATATATTTAGAACGAATATCAGGGAAGAGAATTAGATAGTAAGGAAGTATATGGAATGAAAGGATACTTATTTGTATTTATGGATGTAGTTTATCCTGGATTTGAGCAAGAACAGAGCCAGATTTCAGCTAGGAAGATTTTCAGAGTGGTTTTGAAAGGTGGGAGGGAGGGTATAGACCTGATGGATACAGGAAAGGAGTTCCAGGCCTTAGCAACTTTCTATGAGTACAGACAATGCCCAGCAGATTTGCTAGGCTTGTAGACAGGAGTTTCTGGTCCCTGGATCACACTGACCTACTGTGAACATAGTTGTGTAGAATGTTTTTTAATGCTGGACAGGTGGATGGGTGCTGGATATTTTTTATAGTTGGTAAGAAGTGGATATGTTGATGCATCAATTGTAACTAATTTAGGGTTTTTACTGCTATACGGTGGCGGGTTCTGAAAAGGGTATGTGCTGCAAATTTAGCATATTTGTCATAGCACCGTTCAAATTTTAATTTTTGTGAAGCCTGGAGGTTAGTAAGAATGGGACCACCATAAAGAAGAGTGGGGAGGAGGTAAGTAGTGACTGGTGTAGCTTTAGTTGCATCAGTGAGAGAGTTTTTGGCTCTGTAAAACATCCCTAGTTTTTGATGAGTTTTTTTTAATGCAATTTTGTATATTTAAATCAAGCATAAGTTTATTGTCCTATATCTTGCTTAATAGTTTGCTATGAGAAATGACTTCAGTGGTTGCATTATCAAGAGAGAGGACTTCAAATTTAATTTGGAGAAAAAGTAGTAGTTTGGCCTTATTTTGGACTGAGCATGAGATGTGCATTACGAAGCCATGTTTCAGTGGCTGTTAAAGCTTCCCGAACAATTTTTGGAGGTGTACCATATGTCAGATGTGCAAATGAGAGTGGAATCTGCCTATTATATTGGGGTGGCCTGTTGTGTTGAAGTATAGACGCTGATGAAAACGTTAAAGAGGAAGGGACCAAAGATGCCATACCTATTGGACAGGTAGCTTTTGAACCACAGAAGGGTGGACTGAGAGAGACCTGGTAAGGACATTTGAATAGAAGTTTGCTGTGACAAACTGTATCGAAGGCTTTAGACAAGTCTAGAAATAAGGAAGACACTAGTTTCCATTATCTCTAGCATTATTGACAATATCTATGTAGGTTAGAAGGGTAGCGTTAGTACTATGGGAAGGGTGAAACCCATGCTGTATAGGGGGCAAGAGTTTGTCCTGCAGGAGATGGTCTAGAAATTGTTTTTGAATATATTTTTAGTATTTTGGCATGGGAAGGTAAAATTGCTATAGGTCTAAAGTTATTAATGTCTGTTGAATTTTTCCTTTGTGCAGAGGGATAATGTGTGACTTTTTCCAGAGAGAGGGAACGTGGGATTCCTGGGTTGACCTATTTATAAGGACTTAAGACTGGATAGGCAGTACTACTGGCTGCAATTTTTAGGTACTTACTTAGAAGATCATCAGATGAGGAAGACTACAGTTTGTTTGAGTAGTTTTATATAGGATGTGGGCACAGGTTTGAAAGTGAATGTTATGACTGTTGGGTAGGGTTGAGATTTGATGCTGAGGAATCCTTAGAGATGTTATATTGTTTAAAATAAGAGTTGAACTGTATTGCAGTTTCAAGTGGCTAGTTATCAGGAGTTTGGTTTGAGTTGAATTTTTGGCCGGGATGTACGATTTTTTTAATGTATGCACAAAGTATTTTAGGGTCGTGTATGTATTATTCTGAAAGTTATTGTAGTATAGGTTTTTGTCTTTATTTATTTGCTTGTTAGTATAATTGTGAAGCATTCTGAAGTTTTCAACATAGTGAGGGGTTATATATTTTTGCCATTGTTTCCTTGCTTTTTCTCTATCCTAAATTAGTATTCTACTCCTTTTGGATAGCCAGATTGCATTATTTGTTTTCATTCTCTTCCTTCTACAAGGTTCAAGTTTATTTAAGATATTTAGAAAAATTGTATTGAATTCATTTACAGCATCATCTAAGGGGAGGATTTTTAGGAAGTTCTAATTAATAGATGAAAGTGTAGTAATGAACATTTCTGGGTTACATGTTTTATAAATATAATGTTTAACTGGATGTGTGGGATGTCTAGTCATATACATTGGGCGATCACTGAGAGAGTCTGACATTGTACCTGTGATTAAGTATTTGCTAGGGTCTGATACCAGGATCCGGTCTAATAGAGAATTTGATGCCTTACTATAATGTGTGGGGCTATTAATAAGTTGCATGAAACCGTACAAGTCCGTGTTAGATGTAGGGGAGTATTTGTTTATTTTGAGAAAAGCAATAAGAAGCTCCGCTGGACTGAATTTTGGTGTTGGTTTATTGTAAGGGGAAATGTAGGTTTTGAGAAATATTAAAAGCAATACCACCACCTTTCTTCATATTATTGTCATTACCGATGATGTTATAGCCAAGAGGTATAAGTTTTGAATCGATTTTGCTGGGTTTAAGCCAAGTTTCAGTTGCAACGAGAACATCAGGCTTATGTTGGGTAATCCAGGCATGTAGTTCTGCAGTTTTATCTTATACTTCTAACATTTATTGCAGGAAGAATTAGATCATCAGGGTTGGAGATTGTCTGTTGCTGGGTTACAGAAGTGTGTTTGAGAGAATTATCTTTGTGTTAATTGTGATTAGCTGCGGTGGTGCAGCGGTAGTGTTGTTGCCTCACAGCAAGAGGTTCCCCCGTTCGATTCTCAGCTGGAGCGCCTTCTGTGTGGAGTCTGCATGTCCTCCTCGCGGTCGAGTAGGGTTCGAAAGACATGCGTAAATGGCCGTGCCTTAGTTGAAGGTTGGGCGTAGAGCTGGCACCTCGGCACCATAAAAATTTACTGCCAATCATTAATGGACCGGAGTTCCACTGTGGAGACCCCTAACTGGGAAAAAGCTGAAAGAAGAACGTTCTATCTTTGTGTTAATTGTGATAGGTGGGGCCAGGATTAGTGTGTATATCTCCTCCTCGAAGGATTTTAGTATATTGTGGATTTAAGGATACTTGTTTTTTGGAGAGAATTCTTGCACTTAATTTTGTTTTGGCTTGAGTTTGGAATAAAGATGAGGGGCAATACTAAATAGGTTTGGTG
>NC_056741.1:1324375717-1324453217 GCF_019279795.1 Protopterus annectens | reverse complement strand
CATTCAATAGCAGTAACCTTTTGCCTTAAAGTCTTAGGACTAATGGAAGCATTGATTTTTCTGGTTCTTCATGCCAGGTTTTATCTGAGGACTGTGGTGGCTTCCCGAGACTTTGTGGTCTCTGTGTGCAGATCTGCTATTGACTCAAATAGGAATTTCCATAGCTTTCAGAACTTATCTTCATTGGTTGTTGCACACTCCCAACTTTGCTCTGGATAGTACCCCCACCTTTCTTCACCTCTACTGTCTGTCATTACAGAAGTCTCAGCCCTTGAGTGGAGGGGGGAGGGGCATTGTTAAGGATAGACAGTTAAAGGTACTGCCCAGAGCCGGAGGCCAGTCTAATGCACACCAGTGTTATCAAGTTGAGGATGGTCCTCCTTTCTCTGCAGGCCTTTCAGGACTGCTACCATCAGGATGCAGTTGCCATCCACATCGGCAAAAAGGCTGTGTTTTGGCATAAAAGCAAGTAGGGAAATTCTCACCCCTTTTGTTGTTTGGCTCTGAGGGTATGGGAATGGGGTGGGTCAGTGAACTGCTTTCTGTTAGCCTCTCATATTTCTGGGAATCTAGTTACCTTACAAACAAGAACAAGTATTGCTCATTGACGTACGAGTGGTTACTCAGTGTGTCAGTCGTATGGAAAAAACTTCCATCAGTGGGGAAAGTCTTGCTGAGGCCTTGTTGCATCCCCAAACTCCAAGTGCAGCAACTTTTGCTCTCTGATTCCACTTCTAGGAAAGTGGCCCAGTGTTGTTATTGTTCATAAGTGACCCCATGACACCTGTATACTTCCCCTTATCTCTAGGTTCATTTGGAAAGTCAAGCAGAACGAGAGCTCACTCTTTGGTTTTGGCCTTGACAAATGTTTCATCTTGTATGGCCTCACTTTTTTGTAGGAGACTTTTCAACTTAAACTCTCCAGAACCCTGCTGACTTACTCATTTGGCAAGCTTTACTCACATCTTCATTCCTATTGCCTAATCTCATATGCACTGCACTTCCTTTGATATCAAGCGATACTGCATACTAACCTAGGGTTTTCCATATTCTTCCTTCTGCCCTAAGAATGAATATTAAAAAATACAAAAACAAATACCCCAAATAACAAAGTAAGACCGTCTTCAAGGAGCTAAATTTTTTCAAGATTGTGCCACCCATCTTGGCTTATCTCTCCCAATTTCGTGATACAGGCCCTGGCTGCTCTTTTATAACACTACATCTTTCAGATATTTGAGTTTTCATAAGGGATTCAACAATTCCTTGCTGTTTGCTATTCCTTAAGAACACATTCCATATTATGCCTCCCTTCAAAGATCTAGCTCCCCTTTCAGATTTATATTTCATGTTGGTAACATTAATGCTACTTTCCGCTTCTACAACTGACTTAAAAGATGAATGCTGCTGTAACCTCAGCAGTAAGAATTTCACCTTCAAGCCGTGCGTGTTATTCCTCCTTTTCTGTTTTTTCCCCACAAGGTCAGAGTGGTCTTGGAAACAAACCACATTTTTAAGGGCAAAGTAGTCTGTAAGTCAGACTTGAATCAATCATTCTACCTATTTTTTTTTTCAAAATTATTGCAGTAAAAGGTAACATATGTTACGTTGTATGGATGTGCATAGACAGTTAAGATTTTATGTTGAGACAAACTATGCTGCAAGCAAATTGGGCTCCAAAGTCAGAATTGCACTGTCTAGGCACCTTTCAGTGTGTTTTATTAACTTTTATTTTACAAAGTATATCTGTTGTTTATACAGTGCATTCCACTAAGGCAGTGACTACTTCACAGGCATTCCTTAAAGTTATATCTTTGGCTATATTTGTGCAACAGTGACATGGCTTTCTTTGAATACTTTTGCAGGGCACTGTAAGTGAGTTGTTAGTTCAAGTTCTAGGTCTTCCTTCAGGTGCTCAATCATTTGAGGTATTTTTTTTCAAGATAACGCCTAGGAGAATTAACTTGGGACACTACCATAAAGGTTTGAAAAAAAGAGACACAATTCCTTCCTAGGAGAATTAACTTGGGACACTAGGAGACACAATTCCTTATGTATCTGTACTCCTCTTTTTCAACATGTCCGCCCACTGGCCCCAGGCAGATGAGGTCTGTCAGAGGCATTCTTCATCTGTACGTTGTTTATATATATTCATTTCTTGGTGTGTTTCAACTTTGAATGGCACACTCTGGAGCTGGAAAATTAATAAGGAGTGCAGGTTATATGAAGAAACTAAAACCTGGGAAAGTTTTTTGAGTGCTGTGCTGGCTTAGACCTGTAGTAGAAGTCCTGAATCTTGAAGAAACTGAACACAGAGCATGTAGGTCTGCCTTTATGGTAAATGCATAACCTTGGTTTCTTATACCACCATCAGTTGACTGGAATCCCAAAATAACTCGGCTTGACCTGGGGGAGAGGTACTTTAAGTCATGGATAGGTGGTACTTGAGCTTGAGGGCTGTTTCCTGTCTAATTACCCGAGTCACATTTAGGCTATCCAGTTTCAGATGGAGAGGATCCTTCAGTTCAAGGCATGACAGTACACATGTCTCTAAAGCTAGATCGCAAGCAATTTTTTTATATACTTGCTATCAGGCCTTTCTCATCTCTGGAGAGTAGTTCTCTAGGCAGTCAGTGGGTTTGTTTGTACCATCACCTGCATCTTGGCAATTGGGGCATTTTTAAGTGACTAGCCAATGTAAGGGGGATCTGCTTCCCACATTCCAGGTGGGACCACTGTGCTTCCTGCTGTAGTTACACAGTTCCTTGTACCTGTTGGTAATGAAGTATATCACATTTATAGCATGGTGAGTGAAGTGCATACCTGAAGACCACATTCAAGCATTGCTTCCCTTCCTTCATGGGTTGTGGCACAAGTTAGCCCTATACTGCTTCCACAGTCCTTAGGATAGACATGCCTATCCTTACCATGCCATCTTAAGCATGTGCCTGTTCCATTAATCAAACATAGGTCACCTGGGATGTAATCCAGATTTTATCCCTTTATGCCAAAAGAGGTGTTCAAGCAAATGTTTGTGCACTGAAAGCTTATGCTACTGGTGCATTAACTTGTTTTTAGGGAGTAGGCTTTATAGCCATTGTCCAGATACTGCCTTCTCCAGCATGTCTGCTTTGGTTGTCTTGTCATGTGTCCATACACATTTGTTTGAGCACATTGTTCACACATTGACTTTTAAGTGATACTAGAGGGAGCTTACTCTTCTGGTGATAAAAGGAGTGGGACTCCATTGCATTAAAGCTTCTCTTTGGAGATGGGGAAGTTGAAACTGTTATCTCTGAGTTGGACAAATTTAATGAGTTCACTCAATTCTGCTTCCCTTCCTGAGGCCATTATCTCATTTAGAAGTAGTGTGGGCTATCCCTCATTTCCTCTTCCATCCTCAGACCTTCCTGGTCTAGTTTCTGGGGAGGTGACATGAGCTTTCATTAATCCCCCTTGGAGTCTGTTAAGTATAGTATCTGAACTTCCTGAAGGCACCCTGCCCTTGCTGTTTGGGGAGTCAGGAAGCAGAATTCCTTCTAAAAGTGCTTGTCTGTCTTTTTAGAAGAATTATCAAAACATCTTATTGCTGACTGCTTTGTAGTCTCTTTAAATCAGCAGAGTCGCAGAGACCACAGCATTTCACCACCTTGCTGCTTGACAAGAACTTGAGAGCTTTGGAAAGGTGTGACAAGAGAGTTTCCTCCTGCTGGGGCTTTGAGTACTCCACTGTTCTAACCTGTCCCATTTGTTTAGAGCAGCTCTGAAGAACCTTGAAGACCTTGTGAAAAAACTACATTTGGACTCTTAAGTGGGCTTTCCAGGACAATGCCAACAATCTGTGCTGAAAAGGCACATTTTGTTTTTTGTTTTTTTACTTGTGAAGCATGATGGAAAGGAGGGAAAGGAAGCTGAATGAGGTCTTAGCCAATGATTGATTCCTCCAACTAGTACAAGACTGTACCTTAAAGGATAGAATGCTGGTCGGCTTTCTAGCAAATGTGAAAGAGGTCAGAAATGTCCAGGTGAAGATGCCATTAGGCAGCAGTGATTATGCCATTCTATGGTTTACAAAAAGAGGAGGGATTAGAGTGTAAAGTCAGTGGTGAGGGATTTTACTGGAGTTGATATTTATCAGCTGGGGCTATTGTGAGACATGAATTAAGGGTACGGAGAGGGAAAACTGAGGGAATAATAAAGTATTTTTGTATATTGGGGATCTGGTTACTGTTGGCAGTAGGCAAGGGTTTGAGACTAAAACATTTTTTCTGCTTGTATCTTGCTATCCATAGCCATAGAACAGCTTCCAATTTCTCAGTTTTTGTATTATCTTTTGTTTAGTCTTTCCCCATGTATTGTTGGCTGCCATAACAGACTCCTTTTTAATCCATACTCCTAAGTACTTCATTTTATTATGTCCCCATGAATATGGGTATTGCTGAACCAATTTGTGTGTTGGATACATAGTTTACAGCTATTGCCTTTGTTTTATCTTCATTAATTTTGTATCCTGAAAAGACTTTGTCTCAAAATGTTCCACATCACTGAAATTTCCTTTTCTATTTTTATCAGGTATAACAGAATGTCATCTGTAAATAAAGCCATCTTTTCTTGACCACCATACCAATGATATCCTTGAATTTCTGAGTACGTTATTTTCTTTGCCAGTGGTTCTAAATATAAAACCAATAACAAAGGGGAAAGAGGACACCTCTGTCTGGTTCCTCTGCTCAAACAGAACATATCAGAGATGAACCCATCCACTTCAGTTTTTTACCTCCAGTCCCTCATATATAGCCTCCTAATCAACTTTATAATTTTATCAGGGAATGCAAATGCTTCCATTGCACTACACATAAAGTGCCAGCTTACTCTGTCACATGCTTTCTGTGCATCAGGACCGACCAAGAACAATGATATGTTCTTACTTTCTGCTTCCATCTGGATCTTCATTATTACTCTGCTAATGTCAAAATGGTTGCCTTCCATCTACAAATCCACGTTGCTCCATATCTTTCAATTTTGGTATCACCCTTGCCATTCTTTTAGCCATTATAGACATAATCACTTTATAATCATTTTTTTAGAATTGAAATGGGCCTATATGTAGCTGGATCTGGTGGGTCTTTACCATCTTTAGGTGTTACAGCCACCACCGCTTTCTTCAGGATGTTGGTGCTTCTCCTCCTTTTAAAGTACTGTTAAAAAAAATGTTCCATATCTTTCAGTTTTCTCCCTCCTAGCTTCCAAACTTCCACAGGAATACCATCTATTTCTGGGGATTTTCCTGTAGATTGGTTATACATAACCATTGTTATGTCATCTCTTCCTATTCTGTTAGTAATTGAGCCTCATCTACTGTTAACCTTGGCATATTTAATTATTTCGTAAACATTTCCATTTGTACCTTTTTTGATTTCCATATTTCTCAGCTTTATACAGAGTTTCATAAAATTTCCAGAATATTTCTAGTACCTCTACAGGATCTCTGGTTATCTTCCTTATTCTGTTGCCTAAGTCATTGTGCTAAAAGTTTTTGTGCTCTGGAGTTATCAAACAAACAGTTGCTTAACAATAGTCTTTCTAAACTCATGCATATTATTGAGGTAATCCCTTATTTATGTTTAGTATTCTGCAATTGTTCTGAGAGAGTTCCCCTATACTGCAGTATTGTAACCTTTGTCAGTCCCTCTAAATAATTCTTTTACTTCTCAACCATATCTGTCTTTTATTTCCACTCAATTTTTAAACTCCACTTTAATTGTATCCCACTCCCTAGCTATATTTCCAGAAGAAATTTCTGTCTTCCCTAACTGCCAAATAATATTCCTTAAATTACTCCAAACTCCTACTACTGAATTCACATCTTCCATGCTAAATATTTTCTTAACATTTCTTCAAAAATCTTCTTGGCCCCCCCATATACATCCTCACTGCTACAAATCATATTCCAGTCCCCAGCTTCTGAAAGCTGATTATTTCTCCCAGAATTTTCCTAAGCTCCCTTATTGCAGTATTAGGTGGAATATAAATACATGCCAGTAACCCCTTAGTACTACATATCTACCATTATTATCTTTTTTTTTCTCATCTATTACTGTTAGAGATTCTGTTGCAATTAAAATAAGTATTCCCCTTTTTCCTTTGTCCCAGGTATTCTGCTGAATAATTATTTCGAAAACCTTCATCAAACTGACATGTTTGGTTCATTCCAAATGTGTCTCCTGTCGTATAGCTGTTTGCACTCTGCATTTTTATTATATTTCACTACTCTGGTCTTACAGATGTATACAAAAAAAACATTCACATTTAAAGATAATATAGAAAGTGTCATTATGTTAAGAAGTTATTATTCCCACCTGTTATGTGTAACAGCTTTTTTTAAATGTCTAGTTTCAGCTTTTGTGTTACATAAATACACTAATATTTGGCAGGATGAGCCTTTTATACAGTTGTTTCTCATCCGATCCATTTGAAACTGTGTCACATACAAAACTTTTTGTTTTGATGGAAACTCTGAAATGAAAAAAAACCAAACACATCCCCCGAACACCCCTAAAACCTATCAACTTAATACTAACACACACAACTGTGTACATCTTCAAATATTGAAGTTTATCCCTGCTAAAAGGAACAATTGTCCCAGACTGACAGCCATACTTACAGACTTGGAGTAACCTGTAAGGAAGGTTATCCATGCTAGGACGCATGGTATAGCCTGTGGTTCTACTTCCACTAAGTGTTAGCTGTTTTTGCCTTATCTTTACTGCTTTCCCATATTAGAAGAACACATGAATGCTTTTAATAAACATGATCTCCTAGCTATGGAAAGGAAGAAGCATTCCATTTTTGTTGCCCCTTATCAGGTTGTCTCCATAGAGACACGAGAACCAGGTACAGAGTTGCCGCTACTTTATTCCTCTTCTGCCTGGTATACAGTGGGTAATTATGCTTTACTGCAACAGTTTTGTTTCATTTATTCGCTAAATGAAAACGGTTTAATCTGAAGTAGGAGATTCATTTGTCTGCAACCTGTGGGTTATGGATCCGATATCGGATCCGAACCGGCATGGTTTACCAGCTATGGATCCAAGCTCTCAGCTCCTCCCCTCACCCATAATGCCCTGCTCTACCCTCATGACCTCAGATCTCGTTTGCCGCGCATGGTGACCAGATTGTTTTTTCCAGCTCTCCAGCTAAGTGCTATATTCAGTGTTTAAATTAATCAAATTTAAAAATTTTTTGGTTAATTTGTGTGAAAGTGTAGGTTTCCCTCTTGTATTATTACTTTTTTTAGAGTTTAATCTTAAATTTATATCCCTCCCCTCGCTGGTAGCGTAGTGTGTGTGTTGGGCCTGTGAGTGATTTTTGTTTTTTAGTTACTTTACTTTAGTTCTAGTAACTTTTATTTGTTAGCTTGGGATGTCTGAGCAGCCCAAGGCTATTTTCTCTAAGTGCTCCGAGTGTGGCCATAAGCTTTCCCCAGCTGATGGCCACACTCGGTGTGTTAGATGCCTGGGGGTTGAACACCTCACATCTGGATGTTCCATTTGTGCAGGGTTCAACCCCAGGGCATTGAAGGAGCGGAGGTCCAAGCTTGTTTTGGCGGGCCTCTTGCCGCCGGACTCGGCTCCGACCTCCGCTCCTTCGGGGGTAACCGTATCCATGGTTATTCCCTCTCCCCTCCTCCTCCTGGGACTCAACCTCCCGCTTCTGGTTCGGAGGAGAGGGATGCTAGGAAAAGGACCGAGGGAGAAGCACCATAAGCGGCGGGCCGAGACCTCTGTTTCGCCCCGCCAGCCAAGCGGCTTCTCCCGCCCCTTGTCTGCTGGCTCTCCTCCTCGGCTCCGGTCTCCAGTGTGTTTTTCACCGGGACCTGAGGAGGAGGAGACCCGATCTCCGCCGTGGCTATCGAGGAGGCACTCAAGGCCTACCTCGTAGCCTCGCCGAGATCAACGCACAGCCTATCGGATGCTGATCTGGACCGGATGATGAGAAGGTTCATCCAGGCCCAGATGCAGATGGGAGTGTCTTGCCTCCCCTGGGGAGCTCAACCCCTTTTCAAGCCAATTGCTCCTTCTCCGACCCGCTACCCGGGTTCGAGCAGTTGGAGCCGAGCAGCTTCGAGCCGGGGTGGGTCGGCGCCGATAGTACTTGGTACTGGATCTGACCCTGCCCTCGAAAGTGCATCGGATCCGACCTCTTGGAGCCTGGATCCGAGCCTCGGATCCGGGGATCAGTGCTCCTTCGGCACCGCCTGTGTCGGAGCGCACTGTCCCTTCGGATCTGAGTGCCGCGCCGCTCCGATCCACTCTTCGGATCCGAGGGGAGCCGATTGTCGGATCCTTTGGTCGAGGTCGGCTCCCTTCGCCTTCGATGTAATGGAGAGGGCCCTGTTGAGGGTCTCCGGACCCCGGCACTTGTTTCGCCCGCCCCGCCTCCCTCTGCACTGGGTCAGGCTTCCACCATCCGCCCTTGGGACAGCCCGCTTGTGCCCCAAGCTGCTCCCCTGGAACAGGTTGCTGCTGAGGAGTCCTCTGACAGCCCCCAGAGGATGTTCCTCGCAAGCATACGTGCAAAAGCAGGCACATTGACTCCCGAGTCTCTCACGGAAGACACGGATTTGGAGGAAGGGGAAGGCTCCCACGGTCACCCCCCGAGGATGTCTCATTTGGAGACATCATGGAAATGCTCCGCATAAGGGGGGGTGGTCTGCCCCCAAGTCTTCCTCGGACGAGTCCGTGTTCTTGGAGGCATTTGAAGCGGCCCGTCTACCTCTTGGGTGTCCCCTCCTGCCGACCCCCTGGTGGACCTCATTACCACCAGGGCGTGGAAGGAACCGGACACCGTGGAGCCAATCCCTAAGAGGCCCGACAGGATCCTCAGTCCACCGTCTGACCGTGCCCATTGGAGTAAGGGGCCTCCGGTAGATGCCATGTTGACGGCGGCGGCCACCAAGAGGGAACTTGCTCAGGAGAGTCCCTCAGTCCATCCCCCGAGCAAGGAGTCTCTGATGATGGACCGCTTGGGGAAGCGGATGTTTAGTTCAGCGACCTTCTCGGTAAGGGCGCTGAACTACCTGGCACACGTTATTAGGATGCAGCGCGATCTCATTAAAGAATACGCTGCATCTCCCCCAGAGTCCATGTTGGAGGAGGACAAAGTGCTGCACTCCACCCGCATGGCCACTCTTAGATCAGTTACCAATACCTCTATGCAGCTACTCTCCCATGCTACGGAAGGCGCCGCTAGAGCCGCAGGGGCAGGTCTAATCACTAGACGTCAGGCCTGGCTCCGTCATTGCGATTTCTCAGAGCCCTTCAAAGCGTCATTTGCGAACGCCCCCTTTGATGGTTCTGCCCTCTTTGGCAAAACCGTCATGACACCTTGACCCAGAGCGAGAAGGACGGGAAGACGCTGTCTGCCGTCGGAATCCGCTTCTCTGCACCCCAGAGGCCCTATTCTAGGAACCAAAAGGGTCAGAAGAAGATGTGGTTCCGAAGTCGCAGCAATCCCAGCCTGCTCCGACAACCAGTCCTTCCGTGGCAGAGGAGGACAGGGAGGACGCCGCCTAGAGGCAGAGGGGCTCCCAGGAACTTCGGGTCCAGAGAACCTTCTCTGAACGGCCCGCGCAGCAACCCTGAGGGGTTGCCCGCTGCTCCACTCTGGAGGCAGTCGGGGACGCTGGGCACCTAGCGGCATGGAAGTCCATAACATCAGACCGCTGGGTTCTCCAGATCATATCCAGAGGATACCGTATCCCTTTTCGTCACTTACCAAAATTGAAGTCCCTCCCAGACGCTCCACCCGGTCAACGGGAGGCCGCTTTGGCAGAAATTGGCCATCTGCTAAAGAAAAGAGCCATCCAGCCCGTCCCCCAGACCAGATCGGATCAGGGTTCTACTCCAGGTTCTTTTAGTGCCAAAAAGACGGGGATCTAAGACCAATTTTAGACCTTTCTCTCTTGAATCTGGCAGTTCCCAAGGAAAAATTCAATGGTTACTCTGCAATCTATTCTCCCTTCTGGGAGAAAATCACTGGATGTGTTCCATAGACCTCAAAGATGCGTACTACCACATCCTAATGGACAGGCGCCCAGGAGGTTTCTCCGCTCGGCTGGGAGCCAGTCACTACCAGTTCGGGTCCTTCCCTTTGGTCTCACCACAGCCCCCAGGGTGTTCACCAAAGTATTAGCAGTGGTAGCGGCCCACCTGAGGCTTCAGGGGGTGGTCTTCCCCTACCTGGACGACTGGCTCCTTACCGCCCCAACAAGGCATCTACTACTATTGGCGCGAGACTCCTTTCTCCATCTTGCTCCCAGTCTGGGCATCACTATAAACACAAAGAAATCCAACCTAGCGCCCACACAGCTCTTAGATTTTATAGGGGCCAGGTTAGACACAAGGAGTTTAAAAGCCTTCCTCACTGCGGACAGAGTTCAAAATCTGCAGCTCCAGGTGCGGGCCATTCTCCACTCAAGTTCTGTCCTGGCGGAGTTGGTCCTGAGGGCTCTAGGGTCCATGGCGTCTGCTATAGCACTTCTTCCTCTCGCCAGGCTCAATATGCGCATCCTCCAGTGGACTCTCTTAGTACAGTGGTCATACCTTGCTCTTCCTATGCATCATCCCATTGCAATCAGCAAGGCTTGCAAGCGGTCCCTCCTGTGGTGGCTTCACTCCCCAGATCTCCACGGAGGCTGCCCATTTTGTGCTTCTCCCCCTCTCGCCACGGTGACCACGGACGCCTCCCGCCTCGGGTGGGGGGGGCATTTTGCGGGCCGGACCGTCCAAGGCACGTGGAACGATTCAGAGACCTTACTGCATATCAACGTTCTAGAGATGAGAGCAGTGCTCTTAGCGTTGCTAGCACTTCAGGACTTTCTTCCCTTGGGAACAATTGCGATTCAATCGGACAACATGTCGGTTGTCTGGTATATCAACAAGCAAGGAGGAACGAGGTCTTACCCTCTTTGTCGAGAAGCCATGAGAGTTTGGGAATGGGCAATCTCCACCAACCACTTTCTAATAGCAACGCACATTCCGGTCGGTCCAACATCCTGGCGGACAAGCTCAGTCGCACCATTCTGTCCCCTTACGAGTGGTCTCTCAATTCTCAAGTAGCGGAACGCATATTCGCACGGTGGGGAACTCCTTCATGCGATCTTTTTGCCTCTCCCTCAAACACCAAGTGCGACAGTTTTTTCGCTCTGATACCTCCTCCAGGAGGTTCCCCAAGAGACGCTCTGGTGCATGCTTGGCCACCCGGTCTTCTGTATGCTTATCCACCCTTGCCTCTGATGCTCCAAGTTCTTCAGAAAGCCTCTCGGGTGGGTTGCAGAATGATTCTCATTGCTCCGTTTTGGCCTCGACAGATCTGGTTCCCCTTCCTAAGGTCTCACTCGGTGAATCCCCCTTGGATTCTAGATCCCATTCCGGATCTGATATCTCATCCATCCTGCCTATCTCCTCCAAACCTGGACAACCTGAAGCTGACCGCTTGGCTGCTCCAATTCCACTCTTGATCAGGACTCCCGGTATTTCGTCCCCTGTTAAGGCGATCCTGGTGGCAGCTCATAAACCGTCCACTAGGAAAGTCTACCGTAGCAAGTGGAAACGGTTTTCTTTGTGGGCGGAGAGGCAAGGCCTGAACCTCTTCACAATTCCTCTCCCTTTAGTGCTTGATTTCTTAACCACTCTTTTTAACGATGGTGCCAGCAGTTCCACAGTCAAAGTACAACTTGCGGCAATTTCACATTATCACATTGGTCATGACTCCAGTCCACTCATGTCAGCCAAGTTGTGTAAAATTTTCCTTAAAGGTACTTTCCTTCTCAGGCCCCCTGTAAAACAAGCGGTTCCTCCCTGGGACCTTTCCTTAGTTCTCCAGGCCTTGACCGCCCCCCCCTTCGAACCAGCTGCTACGGTAGATCTCAAATTCTTGTCTTTCAAGACTGCCTTCTTAGTAGCCATTACATCGGCCAAGAGAGTTTCAGAGCTCCAAGCATTATCAGCTAAACCTCCTTACTTGGTCTTTCATCCGGACCGTGTTTACCTCAGGACCAACCTGTCCTTTCTTCCTAAAGTAGCTTCTGAACCAAACATTAATCAATCCATTAACCTCCCTGTTTTCTTTCCTAAATATGAAAACAAAGGAGAATACAAGCTTCACTCCTTAGATGTTCACAGGCAACTTAGATTTTATCTAAACAGAACGGCTGGTCATAGGCAATCCGACCAGTTGTTCATTTCCTTTGCTAAATTTAATTTGGGCAAGCCAATTTCTAAAGTCTCTCTGTCTCGCTGGATTTCACAATGTATCTTATTGGCTTATCAAGCTTCAGGAAGGCCCGCACCGGAGGGTGTACACGCCCATTCAACCCGGTCAGTATCTACCTCGGCGGCCTTTAAGGCTAGGATTCCTCTAGATGATATTTGTGCAGCAGCCACGTGGGCTTCATCTCATACTTTTATTTTCCACTACAAGTTGGATCTTGCATCTAGGGGTAGAGCATCCTTTGGCTCATGGTGCTCGGAATATCCTTCCATGATGGCCGCCCAAGATTCAGGTAGCTGGGGACTCTGTCCCACAGGTTGCAGACAATGAATCTCCTACTTCAGATTTAGAAGTTATGTACTCACCATAACGTTCCATCTGAGTAGGTGTATTCATTTGTCTGCAACCATCCCGCCCTCCTATCCCCCTGGCCTTTCAGTTTCCTGCATATTGTGTGTTACCCTTTTCAGGGTGTTCTTGCTGTTGGCAAACTCGATCTGAGGTCATGAGGGTAGAGCAGGGCATTATGGGTGAGGGGAGGAGCTGAGAGCTTGGATCCATAGCTGGTAAACCATGCCGGTTCGGATCCGATATCGGATCCATAACCCACAGGTTGCAGACAAATGAATACACCTACTCAGATGGAACGTTATGGTGAGTACATAACTTCTAATTATATTCAGTGTTCTTTTTGTATTTATTTGCTTCCCCTTAAAATGTGTCACTAGATCAATCTTAGAGCCTTAATCCAGTCATTCCCCTATGCAAGAGTAAGAAGAAGCTTATAATTTTTTCTTGAATCATGCTGTTTTGTCCAGATTTTTCTGTTTTTACATGGCAGTACATGCATTTCTCAAAAAAGAACAAGGAGAAGGAAAGAAAGAAAGAAAAAAACAGGGGCACGTGTTTACTTTAGCATCCCTGTTACATGTGGAAATAACTGGGAAAGCTTATAGCATGCAGCTTATGTTATCTGTTATAAAAATACTAATGTTAAGAACAGCATTTTTAATGACATAAAGTAGGGCATATGCTGTGGCATCCCCAACAAGTTTAGTAGTATAATATTTCTATGTTTTCTTGTTCTGTCATGTTTCACAAATATAATTAATATTTTGTAATCCCACATTTGTCAATTTCCAAGTTGCTGATT
The DNA here is from genome assembly GCF_019279795.1 of Protopterus annectens. Taxonomy (NCBI): domain Eukaryota; kingdom Metazoa; phylum Chordata; order Ceratodontiformes; family Protopteridae; genus Protopterus; species Protopterus annectens. The sequence continues at coordinate 1,324,439,794 of NC_056741.1, read as the reverse complement.
TTCTTCCTGTATAATATTTCTATGTTTTCTTGTTCTGTCATGTTTCACAAATATAATTAATATTTTGTAATCCCACATTTATTTGTCAATTTCCAAGTTGCTGATTTTCTTCCTGTTGATCTCTGTCCCATTTCCAGTTTGCTTCATTTTCACTGGACTTCCTGGTTATTCTCGTCCACTCTTGTGCCTTTTTCTGTCTGTCAAGCCTTTTCTTTTGAAACATTAGAAAAAGTTTCACTGGCACAGTCCCTGTATGGGCTTTATTACAAGAAGAAGCAGCAGAATCTCCTTATCTTTGATAGCTCACTTTTTGTTGTACAAACTTTGCATTTCCTCCATAGCGTGTTTTGCATCAAAAAATGATTTTGACCCTCCAGGAAGGAATATTTTGAAAATAGCTAGACACAGCAGCTTGAATTTCACCTACATAGGATCATAGGACGTTACTAGGCTATTGGCTCTGAGGTCCTTACAAGCCTAGCCAAGAATTTAGCCCATGTTCCAACAAGTCAGCACGCTATGCCACTGTCCAGCAGGGACATATGTGGAATCCCAGGGGTGTAGTTTGTGTTCCCCATCCAGTTACCAGGTTGCGCTTAAAAAGGTTTAATGAGGTACTCTGCTTTACGTGGAGAGTGAGTCGATTCCACAAAAGGGGAAGTCTCTGGGGCACAAATCTGTCCCGTCAACAAGTCCTATTAATGTCACAGACCAGGTTGAGGTCTCGCATGCGGGTTACTCAGGTGGAGCTTTACTTGTGGATATGCAGCAGTCCCATCAGGGCAGGGTCTGAGTTTGCTTTGTATGCCAGATGGAGATCACCTCTGAGGAGTCTGTAGGAGACTGAGTAGAGGGACAGGGCTTTTAGCCTATCTGTGTAGGGTAGATGTTTGAGGCCCTGGATTCTCTGGGTGAGGGATCTCAGTGGTGTCTCCAGCTGCTGCATGTGCTTTGTGAGGTACATGCTGAAAGGGGCATTGTATTGGTCTTGTAAGGGAAGAATACAGGGATGTTATGACCACCATGTTCCCGAATGAGATACCCTTACTAATGAGGTGGGCCATGTAAAAAGCTTTCCGTACAACGGAAGCAATATTGGTGGTCAAAAGTCAGTGTACTGTCAATCTGGGTTCCCAAGTCCCTCATGACTGATTGCGTCCTTAGTGCATTATTATCAATGTGATAATTTGTGGGGATGTCATTCTCCCCAAAAGGGATGATGATGCATTTTTGCCATTCAGTTTGAGGCCATGTTTCTGGCACCAGTCATTTGTTTGGGTGAGACACTCTTGGAGGATGTCCAAATCACTAGTGGAATTGATGACAGCACCCAGCTTGTAGTCATCTGCAAACCTGGTCAGCCATAACCCACTAGAGTTGGCCTGCACCTCTGAGAAGTATATCCCAAACAGCAGAGGCCTCAAGATCAATCCCTGCAGAACACCTCTTGTTACGGGTTTACTACTTGAGGTGGCTTCCCACGTTTTGACTAGGTGGGTTCTATCAGTAATCTAGTTTGCTACCCATCTAGTAACACATGGATTGATGCCTAGTTGATAGAGTTTATTTATTATACCTGAGTGGGAAATGGTATTGAAGGCCTTGGCCAGATTATGGTAGGTGGTGTGCATAGTCTTCCCCTCGTCTATGGCCTTGGTGACTGTCTCAAAGAAGTCAACCAAATTTAACAGGTGTGACCTCTCCTTGACAAAGCCAAACTGTGTGGGATCAAGTGTCTGGAGGTTGCCAATGTCCTTGTTAATGAGGTCCATGATAATCCGCTCCATGGCTTGCAGATCAGGCTAGTTAGGCTGATGGGTCTATAATTTTCTGGATTGGTGGATGCTCCACCTTTGTGCAAAGAGATTACCGTAGCTGTCCTCCACTTGGCTGGGATGAAGCCAGTACTCAGACTTTGGTTGAATAGGATGCCTAATGGTACTGCAAGTTTCTGCCTTAGTTCATGTAGGATGCAGCCTGGGATGTTATCAGGTCCCATGGAGGCTGTATTTTTTGCCTTTGAGAGGGCAGTGTTGACTTTCTTCCTAGAGATAAGAGCAGGGGGGCCAGTATTGGGGATATCCTGTTTTACTGATGGGGGGGGGGGGGTAGAGGAGTGGAGTTTTCACTTAACCTGTGTGCCAGCAGGTTGTCTATATCTACAGCATTTGTGTATGTGGTGTCCTTGACCACCAGTTCTGAGCAGATGTCCTTCAAGAATGCAACTGCAGTCATAACATGTGGGTTGTCCTGCCTCAGGCAGCCCTCGGTCGGCCGGATTCCAAAGTCTGGGTCCGACGTCGGCTGATGTTGCATTTCTCTCCGACGTCAGAACGGCTGGAGTATATAAGCATCAGCCGACGCCATTTTCTTCAGTCTTTCTTGCCGCGCGGTGCCCGAAGCAGAAGCAGTTCGCAAGTGCCAGTCGGTCAGCTCCTGTATTCTACGATACCGAAGTCATCAAAAAAGCTAAGTACCCCGTTGGGGACCTTTTCTTGCCTCAGCCGATGTCAGAAATTACTGAAAAAGTTAACAATTGTCTTTTTTGTGGTAAACAAATACCTCATAAGGATTTCCACTCTTACTGCCTCCCTTGCCTGGGCCCAGACCACGACGTCTCGGCCTGTGTAGCCTGTGCTCGCTTCAACAAGCGCACTCTCAGGCGCCAGGCGGAGTTCGCTGAAGACTTTTTTGGTGATTAAATTTGCTTATACCATGCCGTTGGATCTTCCGACATCGCAAACTCCCAAAAAGCGAAAAGACAGGGACCGACATCCTCGGCCCGCATCTACTACCGACTCCACGCCAAAACCTAGCGCGAGTGCTCCGGTTCCCTCTGAGACGGTCTCTCCACCGCTCCGAACCGAAGACACCGCATTACCGACGACTCCGATTCCAGACATTACTCCAACGCCAGTTATAGATTTTCCTCCGGATACCGAAACCGAGAAAATGCCCGAGACCATTGCTGTAGACAAGGTCACTCCTGCACGTGGAGCTGCCAGGCCTCCTATGGCCATGTCTATTAAGGCCTACACTAGGGCTAAGGCAGCCAGCAAAACAAAGCATATTACTTCTAGATCCTTACCTCAGCCGACTCCAGAGACACAAATATGTCCATGGCTGCTGATTTAATTTCCATGATTAGAGGTTCGCAGACCCATCCAGAGAGAGCATCCCAGCCTCCTCCTGATAAAAGGCCCCGGGTTGAACCCTCTGACCCTACTCCTTCAGATGAAGACTCTGAGGTCTCTGTCCACTCTGATAGCCAGGAAGAGCTCTTCCAGACCTATGAGGACTCAGATGCAGAAGATTCCATACCTTCGGCCTCCCCTCCTGAGGATATTTCCTTTGGGGAAGTTCTGCACACCATGAGGGAACATTTCAAGTGACAGGGCCAGGAATATTCTGATTCCAGGAAACGCCTTAGGACTTTCCTTAAGAAGCCTCAGCACAGGCCCTTAGCTATTCCTCCTGTACTTGATGTTCTGGATGATTTGTATTCTGATTCTAGTGCTACCCCTGATACTCTCCCTCCTACACCAGCCAAGCCAGACAGGTATTATAGGGTCCCAGAAACTCATTCCCATTTATTCAGGGCCCATACTGTTGATTTGGAAACTATTTCACAGGGGCCTAAAGGAGTTTCAGCCTCCACCTCAAAAAAATCCTTTGCCCTCCAACAGGGAAGCAAGGTCATTAGAGAGATGGGGTAAAAAGGTTTACACTTCCACTACCTTATCTATGAGAGCTTTATAATTGCCTTTTTCATATGTTCCAATATCAGGATTGTCTCTTAGAAGATTTACAAAAAACACTAGCTTCTCCTGATCCTTTAGACAGGAAGACATTGCAGGAAGCTGTACATAACACTTAGCAAGTAAGCAATCACTTCCTGCAGTGTGGATATGATGCACTGGAAGCTTCATGTAGGGCAGCTATGACAGGGGCAGTGATGCGAAGACATGCTTGGTTAAAAGATCAACCTCTACCAGATCATGTAAAAGCAAAACTTCTGGATGCACCTTTGGAAAAGAACAAGCTTTTTGGTGCAAATGCTAAGGATGTGCTAAAGACCATCGAAGAAAAAGCAAAATCAGTTCAAACTGTAAAGGATTTCCTCCAGGTTCAACCCCCCCAGATTCAGTAGGAATTGGCCTTCAAAAAACTGGTCCTTTCCTAATCCAGAAAAGTTTCAAAGGGGTAAGAACAGACGTGGACGAGGAAGAGGCCAATACAGAGGCCCTTACAGGGGACGTCAATGGCAGCCAGGAAACCAAAGAGGTGACTCAGGGCTTTCTCCTGCCCAACAACCACAATCTCAATGACTTTCCTCTACTACCGCCTACCAGGGAACAACTAGAAGCTCCTTTGGGCGGGAAATTATCTCTGTTTGCAGAAAACTGGCACAGACTGACAAAGGACAAATGGATTTTGGACATTATAGACCGAGGGTACAGGTTTCATTTTCATACCTTACCAAGAAAACAAGGCATGCCAAATCTACCACAACATCAAAGGGCAGAGGCTATCAAGCAAATCTCTGCTAACTCAAATGAAAGCAATAGAAAGAGTTCCACAACAAGAACAAGAACAGGGATTTTACTCAAGACTGTTCCTTGTTCCAAGAAAAGAAACTCAATGGAGACCAATACTGGACTTGTCCGCATTAAACACCTTTCTCATAGTACCAAAGTTCAAAATGCTGACTCTGCAGCAACTCCTTCCTATGCTGGGCAAGGAGTTGTGGCTGATTACTCTGGACCTCAAGGAGGCATACCTGCATGTCCCTATCAGACACAGTTGCAGAAGATACCTCAGATTTCTTGCAGGGCCAGAGCATTATCAATTCTCAGCATTGCCATTTGGCTTATCTACTGCGCCCAGAGTGTTTACAAAATGCCTGGCTTCAGTAATTGCTCATTGCAGGCTCCAGGGTATACAAATTTACCCGTACCTGGACAACTGCCTCATACAAGCGGACGACAAATTGATGTTGACAAAAAATCTGGAATATGTCATACGATTACTTCAAGCTCTGGGATACACAGTCAACTTCCAAAAGTCAAGACTGCAGCCATCCCAGCAAATAATCTTCTTAGGAGCCAAACTAGACACAGCCTCTCAAATGGCTTACCTGACAGAAGACAAGCAAGAGAAGTTAACTCAATACTTCAAAGGTTTAGCAAAACTCACCCAGATGACTACAAGGAGATTCCTACAGGCCCTGGGTTACATGGCATCCTGCATCCTACTGGTTCCATTAGCAAAACTACACATGAGAAAGCTTCAATGGTACCTAAAAAGCGTTTGGTCTCAGCACAGTAACAACTTGGAGACAATCATACCACTCATTCCATGCTTACAAAAGGAATTCCTATGGTGGGCTTCGGTGAGCCAGGAAAACACAGGTTTGTCATTCAAAAAACCACAGATAACACAGACCATGACTACAGACGCCTCAGACCTCGGATGGGGGGCGCACATGGAAGGCAGATGTATACAAGGACAATGGTCTCCAAAGGAAACACATCTGCATATAAATCAAAAGGAAATGCTGGCAGTAATGCATGCTATCGAGGCTTTTCAAAACCAACTCCAGCAAGGCCACTTAATGATATGGACAGACAACACCACTGTGATGTGGTACATAAACAAGCAGGGGGGCACTCACTCTTATCCCCTTTGCAGACTGACAATGCAGCTTTGGGAGAAATCACCGAGTCTAAACATCCAGTTGCAATCACAGTTTGTTCCAGGAAAAGACAATGTGTTGGCGGACAGCCTAAGCAGGAATTTCACAGATCCACACGAGTGGAGGTTGCATCCGAAGGCTTTGCGACAACTCACTTCGACATGGGGCAAGCCAGAAGAGGACCTATTTGCCTCTCACCTCAATCATCTACTACCAAACTTTTGCACAAGGACATACCATCCAAAGGCTTGGAAAATAGATGCTCTTTCATTCAACTGGAACTCCCTAGCAATCTATGCATTCCCACCTCTGCCACTGATGACCTCAGTATTACTAAAGATCAAAGCAGAGAAGCCCAAGGGAATCATAATAGCTCCGGATTGGCCAAGACAACACTGGTACCCACTACTACGGAGCATATGTCACACCAGGAGGTGGGCCCTCCCTCAGTGGCCTCTACTTTTGACTCAGCACAATTTCAGAACACTGCATCCAAACCTTCAGACTCTGCAGCTAACAGCCTGGGAGATCCCATAAATAAGTTCAACTTACCTCTCTCCAAGGAAGTTCAGCGGATACTAACAGAGGCTCGAAGACCGTCCACCAGAAAGGTCTACTTAGCAAAGTGGAAAAGATTCAGCAATTGGAATACCAGCAAAGGGCATGATGCATCATTACTGAACATCCCACTTATCTTGGAATATTTGGCAGATATGTTACAGAGTGGCCTCTCATATTCGTCAATAAAAATACATGCATCTGCTATTTCAGCTAGATACAACACTGATCCTCCTATTTTTTCTCACCCCTTACTAAGACAATTCCTCAGGGGAATCAAGAACATTAAGCCACCAAGAAAGGCCCCAGTGCCAGCCTGGGACCTCAATTTTGTCTTAGAAAAACTGACTCTATCTCCTTTTGAGCCAGCAGCTTCAGTTGACTTGCAATTTCTCTCATGGAAAACAGCCTTCTTGTTGGCAATTACCTCAGCAAGAAGGGTTTCGGAACTACAGGCCCTAATGGCAATACCACCCTTTATTATTTTCCACAGAGACAGGGTTTCATTAAGGACCAACCCTACCTTTATGCCAAAGGTGGTTTCTAGGGTATCTCTAAATCAAGCCATTCATCTGCCTGCCTTCTTCCCCAATCCTGAGAATAAGGGGGAAAGGCTTTTACATACCTTGGACATTCATAGACAACTTCGATACTACCTGGACAGAACCAAGGCCAGTAGGAAGTCTGAACAGCTTCTTGTAGCTTACGCCCCTGCAGTCCAAGGAAAAGCAATTTCAAAACAGACTATTTCTAAATGGATTGGACATTGCATCAGATTCTGTTATTCCTTTCATGGAAAGACTGTTCCAGCCTATGTCAGACCACATTCCACCAGAGCTACAGCCACCTCTACAGCTTTTTTAAGAGGGGTGCCTACAAAGGACATTCTAGAAGCTGCTACATGGAGCTCCGTGCATACATTCTCAAAACACTACAATCTCCCCCTATATTCCAGATCCAGAGCAGGCTTTGCTTCGGCAGTCCTGCAGGGTTTGATTGCCACACCATCTCTTTCCTAGAGCATACCTCCTCCCCCAACTAAGCTATGGTATTCTACCCACATGTTATGACTGCAGTTGCATTCTTGAAGGACATAGTACAGTTTTGTACCTACCATAAATGTAGATGTCCGAGAGACATGCAACTGCAGTCGGGTTTTCCCTCCCTCCATACCCCTCTATGCTTAGGGTCCACTCCTATCCCCCTCACTCTTAGCTGGGGATATCTGTTATGGTGTATGTTTTATTGCTCATGTATTTGTTTGGAATCCTGTTTTTGTCTTCCAATTTGATTACAGCCTTCCTTGGAGGGCACCTGGCATCTGGGGCAAGAAACACTGAAGAAAATGGCGTCGGCTGATGCTTATATACTCCAGCCGCTCTGACGTCTGAGAGAAATGCGACATCAGCCGACGTCGGACCCAGACTTTGGAATCCGGCCGACCGAGGGCTGCCTGAGGCAGGACAACCCACATGTTATGACTGCAGTTGCATGTCTCTCGGACATCTACATTTATGGTAGGTACAAAACTGTACTATCTGGGTGCTTCCCTTGAGATTGTAGACATATGTGAAGAAAGCCTTATGATTGTCTTTATTAGATGTGGCCAGTTTGGACTCGCTTTGGAGGATTTCACTAGTGCTCTTATTTGCTTATTCAGGCTAAGGAGAGATTGCTTCCAATTAGACATCTGCTCCTTCTTGGTCCTGGACAACAATTGTTTCCTTTTATTTTAGAGTTTATTTATTGCAGATGTCCACCAGACAGGTTTACTCTTCTTTGAGGAGGAGGATTTCGTCCTGTCTGGAATTCCTGATTGCATGCAGTTTATAAATGCTCATGTAGTACTTTGGTGTAAGTTTGGACATATGTGCCAGTTTCTGTGGAGGGGAGGGGGCTGTGAAGCTGTTTATACCTTCCCTCAGGAGGTTGTAATCAGCTTTGGCTTTGGAGAAGTTTTTTATTTGATTAGTTGGGGGGGGGGGGTCGGGAGAGATGGTGACTTTGAAAGTGACTGCTTTGTGGCTTCGAAAGTGACTGTTTGTGGTCGGATCTTACCAGGAATTATGACACTGTAGAGATGCTGCAGTGGTTACTCATGTTGGTTAATACCAAGTCCAAGATATTTTCGGGTTCCTATTATGTGATCGCAGAGGCATTTTGTCGAATGCGTCTTGATCGAATATAAAAGAACGAAAAGGCAAAATAGCGAAGTGGTTTCTAAGTGAATTCTTTCCCTGGGAAAGAATTCACTTGGACGCTTCCGTTACTTTGCTGTTTTCAGCACTGTAGTGCGATCTCAGAGTTGGTATATTTAAGTAGGGGGGGGTGGGGGCAAACCCCCACACTTTATGTAATGTTTTAAATTTTTTTTTTTTTTTTTTTTTGGAACAGCAATTTTTTTCCCCTTGGAAAAAAAATTGCTGTTCTGAGGTTTTGACATTTTAAGCTTTCGCTTACATGGGGTAGATTAATCATCATTCGCTTTTGTAAGCGTTCGATGATGTAATATAGACCCGATATTTTCACCTCTTGTGGTGGTATCAACCAACTGGTCCAAGGCATTTGCATTGATGAAATCAAGGACTCTGGTCCAAGGCATTTGCATTGATGAAATCAAGGACTCTCAGGGCATTTGTGTTTTAGTATGAGTATTTCTTCCAATCTATGATTGGATAGTTAGTCGCCCAGGATCAGGGTAAAGGGTTGAATTTTGAGTCAGAGTTGGAGGTCTGTAGCTAGCTATGATTTGAATAGGGATCTTGTCAATTGTTAACTGCACCTGGAATATTTCCTCTGCCTCATACTGTTTGACTAGCCTAGAGGTGTGTATGTCTTTTATATATATATTTTGTTTTGCTGCCCACGGCTTGAGGTCTGAATGAATGATAGGATGAGCAACCTGGTATTACTCCTCTTTTTCATGGTGTACAGTGAGTAATCATTTTCCACAAACACTCTACTGTCTCTCACTTTTAGTACTTTGTCTTTCTGGCACAGTTAGTCAGAATCAAGCCTTTCTTTTGGCAGGATTGCATCTTTATTATTAAAGTTCTAGGCTGCTTTCTCATGACCAGGTTTGGAGCAGACACATTGATGTGCCCTTTCAGTTAACTCCTGCTGTGGAATACCAGTCCAGTTGCTTATTTATGCTTTCATAAAATTAATGGTCTGTTCCTACCAGCTTCACTGGTACAGCAGAAAATCTCAGGATGTCCTTCAAGGATGCATCTGCAGTCCTTACAAATGGGTTGTCCTGTCGTCAGGCAGCCCTTCGGTCGGCTGGATTCCAAAGTCTGGGTCTGGCCTCGGCTGGTGTCGCACTTCACCCAACGTCATAGCTGCAGTTCTTCGGGTATAAAGGCATCGGCCGACGCCATTTTCCTCAGTCTTTCTTGCCGCGTGGCGCCCAAAGCAGAAGCTGTTCGCAAGTGCCGGTCGGTCAGATCCAGAGATTACTACTACCGAATACTACTTCGAAGACTTCTAAAAAGCTAAGTACCCCGTTGGGGACACTTTCTTGCCTCAGCCGATGTCAGAAAAAGTGAATAACTGTTTAACTTGTGGGAAACAAATACCTCATAAAGATTTCCACTCTTACTGCTTACCTTGTTTAGGCCCAGACCACGACGTAGCAGCTTGTTTAGCCTGTGCTTCTTTCAACCGACGAACGCTTAGGCGTCGGTCGGGGTTTGCTGAACAGTTTTTCGGCTAAGATTTTGCGTACATAATGCCGTCGGATCCTCCGACTACTCAAATTGTTAAGAAACGCAAAGAAAAGGACCGACACTCGCGGTCCGCGGTTTCGGCCGAAACCACGGTTAAGCAAACCGCAAGTGTCTCTGTTTCGGCCGAAACCGAGCAAACGGTTCAATCTTCAGCCGAATCCATGACTACTACCGAGGCCCCATCTACCCTAGTTGAATTGGCCTCTGAAGTTTTACCTACTACTGTGGTTTCACAAGAATTATCGAACACCATCCCTTTGGATGTTTCTACCCCAGCACGTGGTGCTGCTAGGCCTCCTGCAGCCATGTCTATAAAGGCCTTTGCCAGGGCTAAAGCAGCCAAAACTTCTAAGTCTGTGCCTGTTAAGCCCCCCTCTCACAGGCCCAGTTCCAGTTCCCAAATGCTTACTCTGGCAGAGGATCTCATCTCTTTAATAAGGGGATCCCAATCTCACCCAGACAGGGCCTCTCAACCTCCAGAAAAGAGACCTAGAGCAGAGCCCCTGAGCCAGTGTCCTCAGATGACTCTTCTGATGATACAGACAATACAGACCATCCAGAGGCTCCTTTTTCTACTTATGAAGATTCCGATGCTGAAGAATCGATTCCTTCTGCCTCTCCACCAGAGGAATTTTCCTTTGGGGAAACCTTACATGCCATGAGAGAGCAATTCCAATGGCAGGGACAAGATTTCTCAGATTCAAGAAAAGGCTTAGGACCTTTTACACTTACCGCAACATAGGCCTTTAGCTATACCTCCAGTTCTTCCTGTTGTGGATGATGCATTTAATGATGCTTGCACTGCTCCTGATACTTTACCTCCAGCCCCTGCTAAGCCCGATAGGTTCTACAGGGTCCCGGACACTCATCACCATTTATACAAGGCTCCTTTTGCAGATCCTGAGACTATCTCCCAGGGGCCTAAGGCAGTAGCTTCGACCTCAGCGAAAAACCCTCTCCCTTCTGAAAGGGAATCCAGGTCCTTAGAGAGATGGGGTAAAAAAGTATACACCTCTGCTACTCTCTCAGCTAGAGCTTTGAACTGTCAGTTTCATATGATCCAATACCAAGAGTTTATGCTTGATCAGTTAACTAAGAAACTGTCCTCTGATGATTCCTTAGATAAGAAATATGTTCTAGAAATGGTGAATAACATTCAGCAGGTTAGTAACCATTCCTTAAAATGTGGCTATGATGCACTGGAGGCTTCATTTAGATCAGCCATGACTGGCACAGTTATAAGAAGGCATGCATGGTTGAAAGAACAGGTCTTGCCGGATCATGTTAAAGCAAAGCTATTAGATGCTCCTATGGATAAGGTCAGTCTATTTGGTTCTCCTGCCCAACAGGTACTGAAGAAAATGGAAGAGAAGGCAAAATCTGTACAAACAGTGAAAGATTTCTTACAGGTTCAGCCCCCAAGGTTTAGCAGGAACTGGCCTTCCAAAAATTGGTCCTTTCCAGACTCCTCTAAAACTCGGAGAGGCAGGAATAGGCGTTCAAGAGGCAGAAATCAATCCAGAGGTGGTGCCTACAGGGGACGCCAGTGGCAAGGCAACAACCAACAAGGCACAGACACAACCACTACCACTGCAACAGGACCATCACAGTGACTTGGCTCTGACACCGCCTACCAGGGAACAAATAGCAGCACCCTTAGGCGGAAAGTTAGCCTTATTTTCAAAAAACTGGCAATATATCACAAGAGACAAGTGGATTTTGCAAACTATACACCAAGGCTACAGGTTTCATTTCCACACTTTACCAGTCAAAAGAGGAATGCCAAACCTACCACCAAATCAAAAGACAGAAGCTCTAAAACAAATAGCTCAATTAGCAAAGATGAGAGCTGTGGAAAGGGTACTACCTACAGAACAAGGCAAGGGATTTTACTCCAGACTCTTCCTGGTACCAAGAAAAGAGAAAAATTGGAGGCCTATTCTCGACCTGTCCGCTTTAAACACATTCATCATTGTTCCAAAATTCAAAATGCTGACCCTACAGCAACTTCTTCCCATGCTGGGCAAGGAGTATTGGCTGGTAACTCTAGATCTCAAGGAGGCATACCTGCACGTCCCCATACGACCAAATTGCAGAAGATACCTCAGATTTCTTGCAGGATCAGAGCATTATCAATTCTCAGCATTGCCCTTTGGCTTATCTACTGCGCCCAGAGTGTTCACGAAATGCCTGGCATCAGTAATCGCTCACTGCAGGCTTCAGGGAATCCAAATTTATCCATACCTGGACGACTGCCTGATACAAGCGGACAACAAAACAAGCTGACACAAGACTTACAAAGAGTCATTTGCTTACTACAAGCCCTGGGATACACAGTCAATTTAAAAAAGTCAAGACTGATACCATCCCAAACAATAACCTTCTTGGGTGCAGAATTGGACACAGTAAAACAAATGGCATTCCTAACTGCAGAAAAACAAGAACAACTTCCTCTCTACTTCTTGGCATTAACAAAGCAGAACAAACTAACAGCAAGGAAAGTACTGCAGGCCTTGGGCTGCATGGCATCCTGCATAATCCTGGTCCCCCATGCCAGACTGCATATGAGAAAGCTACAGTGGTACCTAAAGAATTTATGGTCTCAACACAGGCACAGCTTAGAAACCGAAATACCACTAATCCCATGCCTGAAACAAGAGTTCCTCTGGTGGTCTCAGGCATGCCAGCCAAACCCAGGTTTGTCCTTCCACAGCATTCAACCAAGCCAAACCATCACAACGGACGCCTCAGACCTCGGTTGGGGGGCCCACATGCTGGACAAGTGCATACAAGGCTTATGGACTCCAGATCAGCTGCACCTGCACATAAATCAAAAAGAAATGCTGGCAGTAAAACTAGCAATCCAGAATTTCAGACCATTCCTCCAAGAAGGCCAATTGATGATAAGGACAGACAACACCACAGTCATGTGGTACATCAACAAACAGGGAGGCACTCATTCATACCCTCTATGCCGAATGGCTCTAGACCTATGGAATATGGCTCTGAGTTACAACATTCAGCTACAGGCAATATTTGTACCGGGAAAAGAAAACATCCTAGCAGACATGTTAAGCAGAACTACCTCGGATGCTCACGAATGGATGCTACACCCGGACATCTTCAAGGCCATCACAAAGAAATGGGGACTGCCACAAATAGACCTATTCGCATCCCCACTCAATCACCAGCTCAAGAAATTCTGCACAAGGACATACCACCCACTTGCTTGGAAGGTGGACTCTCTATCCTTCAGTTGGAAAGGCCTGACAGCATATGCATTTCCACCTCTTCCTTTGATGCACAAGGTACTACTGAAAATCAAAGAGGAATGTCCAAGGATAATTCTGATAGCTCCAGATTGGCCAAGACAACATTGGTATCCATTACTGAGGAGCATGTCTCGGGGGGAAAACGTGGACACTACCCCTGATTCCTTTGATGTTAACTCAGAGCGACTACAACATCCTGCATCCAAACCTGAAAACTCTGCAACTGACTGCCTGGAACATTGCATAAGAGCAACTAACCCAGATTTATCCCAAAGGGTTAAAGACATTATCCTTGAGGCCCGCAGACCTTCAACAAGAAGGAACTATGCAGGAAAATGGAAAAGGTTTCTCATTTGGAGTACTGAAAGGGGGAAAGATGTGTCAAAGGTAGACATTGCCAACATCCTGGAGTATTTGGCAGAGCTTCTCCATACAGGCCTGTCCTATTCCTCCATCAAGATACATGCATCAGCTATTTCTGCAGAATACAGCTTCGATCCCCCTGTCTTTTCACATCCTCTACTCAGGCAGTTTCTGAGAGGAATTAAGAATGTAAAACCTCCTAGGAAACCACAATTACCAGCATGGGACTTGAACTTTATGCTAGAAAAATTGACACTTCCCCCCTTTCAAACCAGCAGCAACAGCAGATCTTCAACACCTATCCTGGAAAACTGCTTTCCTGCTGGCAATTACTTCAGCAAGAAGGGTTTCGGAACTACAGGCTTTAATGGCAGTACAGCACTTCCTAATCTTCCATCAAGATAGAGTGTCCATGAGAAACTAATCCTACATTTATGCCTAAGGTGGTATCCAGAGTGTCTCTAAACCAGGCAATCCACCTACCTACCTTCTTTCCCAATCCACAGAACAGGGAGGAAAGACTGCTGCATACCTTGGATGTACATAGACAGTTGCGCTACTACCTGGACAGAACCAAGGGCAATAGAAAAACTGACCAGCTTCTGGTAGCATATGCAACAGGAAGGGAAGGAAAAGCAATTTCCAAACAGACAATCTCCAAATGGATAGGAAATTGCATTAGATTCTGTTACTCCTACCATGGAAAGCAAATTCCACAGAACTTAAGGCCTCATTCTACAAGGGCTACAGCCACTACCACAGCTTTCTTACGAGGAGTGGCTACCAAGGACATTACAGAGGCTGCTACTTGGACCTCCGTGCATACATTTGCCAAGCATTATAACTTACCTCTATACTCTAGATCCCGAGCAGGGTTTGCCACTGCTGTTTTGCAAGGGATCCTAACTACACCATAATTTCTTCTTCCTCCTCCCCTAGTTTGGCTATGGTATTCTACCCATTTAGGACTGCAGATGCATCCTTGAAGGACATAGTACAGTTTTGTACCTACCATAAATGTAGATGTCCGAACAGGATAGCATCTGCAGTCAGGATTACCCACCCTCCTTCCCCTCTGTGGTATTCCTAGGGTATTTGCCCACCTAATAGCTAGCTGGGGGGGGGGATTTCTTATGGTGTATTTGTTTGTATATATGTACATTCATGCTTATTTTTTGTGTTTGCCTTCTACCTTTTGGAAACATTGGCATTTATCCAAAAATTTAGCTATCCAGGAGGGCAACTGGCATCTGGGGCAAGAAACACTGAGGAAAATGGCGTCGGCTGATGGCCTTTATACCCGAAGAACTGCAGCTATGACGTCGGGTGATGTGCGACACCAGCCGAGGCCAGACCCAGACTTTGGAATCCGGCCGACCGAAGGGCTGCCTGACGACAGGACAACCCATTTGTAAGGACTGCAGATGCTATCCTGTTCGGACATCTACATTTATGGTAGGTACAAAACTGTACTTTTCCCTAGGTGCTCTGTCCTCTGTCTGTTTTTTGAAACCTCTCTTCATGAGCAGTCTTATACTCAGCCTTTTCTTCATTTCAGCCTCTGATTTTTTCAGTTTATCACCTCATCTGAATAGAATCCACGGTGGTGCAGCGGTAGCGTTGTTGCCTCACAGCAAGAGGTTCTCCCGTTTGTTTCTCGGCTGGAGTGTGGGGAGTGCCTTCTGTGTGGAGTCTGCATGCCCTCCCCGCAGTTGGGTGGGCGTTCGAAAGACATGCGTAAATGGGCGTGCCTTCGTTGAAGGTTGGACGTCGAGCTGGCACCTCGGCTTTTGTGAAAATCTACTGCCAATCATTATCGGACCGGAGTTCCGCTGTGGCGACCCCTAACCGAGAAAACCCGAGAGACAAACGGCATCATCTCATCTGAATATCTGTTTAAATCTTTTTTTCCATTTTTCCAGCCTTTTGTTGTTTGAGCGTTTCATTTATTTTAATTAGCACTAAGTACATGTGACTTTTTTTTTTTTTTTTTTTTTTACTCTAGATTACTGAAAGTCATGTCTTGCACCAAAGCTGGATCTTGTACTGCATTTTTTTGAACAGCTGCAGAATTCTTTCCAGCCAGTGTTTTCTCCCCTCCTTTTTGATTGATTTTCTTTCAGGTTCTCTGAATTTCTTTTTTTTGCTGGCATCCAGGCAGTACACTTACAGCCAATTACTGAAATTTACCCAAAAAGACAAGTTCACTAGCCCTCTTTTTTTGAGTTTCTGTTTTCACACTGGGAGAGCTGAAATTAAGCTGTTACTCAGTGTGCAGCCATCCTGGAAGTCTTCAATTAACATTTTCTATTCTCTTAATGGAAACACTGTAGTTCTTAAATGTGAGTTATCGGGTTTCTCATTACAATTTCATTTGCTTTTAACAAAATTGTTTTATCATTTGACACAGAGGCAAGATACTGTTTGCTTATTTAGAACATTTGTTAACCAGATTGGTAAATTGACTCGAGGACCCTTTTCAGTCACAACCCAAGCCCAAAGGTAAACACAGACATGCATTTAATGTAATTAGTTACACGTTATTCAGTTATACATGTACACACACTGATCTGAATTTGTATTGTGTATCATGCACCAGAAGACAGAACTAATGAGCAGCTGATGTCTTCTTACTTTAGGAGCAGCACAAAGCAGGAAGCATGTTAGGGTAGAAGGGAGGAAGAACACATGCTTGCACCCAGTGTGGTTTTATTACATTCCGTCTGCTTGCTTCTAGGAAAAGAGAGTATAGGGCAGACAAAAACATACTTTTAATATTAAATTTCTTTATTTTACAGGAGCCCATATAAGATTGGTGCTGGAACATTTTCAGCTCTTCCTACTCACCCACTTATAAACTGTAGTACACAGCTGTTCAGCACAGTAACTACAGGTAAGTTGGATAATGAGAATTGCTGTAATGAAATTCTAGTCAATGTTTCTGAATGGCTTCATAAGTGTGTCATGCTAGTATTTCAGTATCAGTTTACAGAAAAATTTTCTTAGGTCACTGTGTCAGGAATATTCATTAATGTAGCTTACTAATGTATGCACAGTCTGTAAATATTTTTTCCATTTGATTATATGCTTTAGTTGATTTAGATTAGTTCCACTAGGCCTTTAACCCCTTTTCAGAGGATACCTAAGGTGATGGTGAAACAGACTAGGGAAACTTGGCCACAGCACTGGAAAAGTCATCTTTCCAGTAGGTGACATGAAACATTTTACTTCCTTTAGAGCTACCACGAACCCCAGCAGATGTGACCTTGGTTTAATGACCAACTGAAGGATGATGTTTTCAGGATGACGTATCTGTTCTGGAAAAATCTGATGGGGCAATCATTGGTGATTTCATGTTCTTTTTTTTGCTGAAGCACAATAGAGATGTCTTAGCTAGTTGGTAGGACATGTCAGACACATGACAAAAAAAAAAACAAAATACCAGTAAAGAAGAATAACCACAGTTAGGTCATCTTGTGCTCTATGGAGCACTTCTAATGTTGAAGACTAAAAAAAATAACATCAGTCATCATTAAGCAGTATATAGGTAAGAGCTGTCTAGCAACATCATGAAAACCATACAATCCATAGCACAAATAAACCAGATAGTTAAGAATCTACAGCCATAGCCAACCTTCTGCCTTCAAAATATAGAACACCACACTGCTTCTCACAATTTGGAACAGCTGTGCAGACTATAGGACATTTGCAAACAGCTAGGATGGAAGCTTTCCAGTACAGACAGTGGCAGTAATGCCTTCTCCATATTTAGACTAGTTAATGCACAAGAATGAACAAAAGGTGGAGGTTACATGCCTGAGTTTCTCCACGGTCCCATGCCTCCAACCCCCTGCTTTTAAATATTGGCTAAAACCTTGTTCACCCCCCATAGTGCCGTTATGTAGGCATTACCAGCCTTTTAAACATTCAACATAGCAAAACCAACCCAAGAAAATCTGAGGGTGTTGCTGTTCAATGCTAGAATTCTACACAAGAAGCTTCCATCTCTGCAAACACTCCTCACCCTGGAGAATGTAGATTTCTCTGCAGTTAGAGACATGGTTTTGAGCCACTGAGAAAACCCTATAAGTGCAGGGCTGAACCCAATTCAAGTATAACTTGGACCATTGGATGAGGAATCGGAAATTTACACCTCGTCTGACACCTGTGTCTCAAATAGGTAAAGACAGCCTGTAAATGCTTGACCATGCATGCTGAAGTCTGCATATACCCCTGTAAAACAACCTTAAACTGTCAGCCTAACAGATACATTTGGGAAGCAAGACTAAGCTTAAAAAGCTACCCCTTGGGGTTATTAGCCTAGTAATCACCTAAGAACTTGTCAACTTACAGAGCATATTAAAGTTCTTTTGATGCCCAGCTGTCTCCCTTTCCTTGCCAGAGCAACCAGTTGGTTATAACGTAACACTTTCCTTTCACGATTTTAAAGCAAAGTAAGTTTTTCAGTAATTATAATGTAAACAAGTGGGGATAGTACGTTTTATGATGTATCCAGTTCAGTCTTTTAAAAAGCATCTCAGTTTGCGGAAGTACAGGACCCCTGGTGGAAATGCCATACTACATCCTCTCCTAAAAAAGCAACTTTAGTCATCTAGCAATATAGGTAGGAGCAGTCATGCAACATCATGGATACCATACCATAGCACCAACAAGCAAAACAAATAAACTACAGTGATAGCTAATCTTCCATCTTCAAAACGTGAACACTGCAGTATCTCTCATAATGTGAAACAAATGGACAAAATGTAGAACATTTACTTTCTAAGAAAGAAGCACACAGGTTAAAATGGTTTTAATGCCCAGTCATCTCACTTTCACAGGACCATAGGAGTTTTAACGCAACCATGCCCCAAGGCCATTTCCATCTTGCCAGTGCCCACTCTTAGGCCCTTCCTGTGTTTTCCAAGGAAGCCCAGTCCAGTTTTACCAGGGGTGAACTTGTAAATTCCCATCCAGTTTTCCAGCTCTGTTTTTTTAATAGGCAAACAGTATGTCACATTGCTTAATCTGGAGAAGGAGTTTGTTCCAGAGAAGGGGTATGAGCTACATGACAAATCTATCCCTCTTCCTAGTCTTTATTTATTGGAATACATTTAGGTTTTTAGCCGTAGTATAAGCTGGACTGTTTAGTTTGAGGTTAATAAGTTCTTGGTCTACTGGATCCTTTATAGCCCTATAAGCAAGCCGTCTCTATTCTTTCCAGATTGACACCACCACATATACTTTCTTTATGGGTCTTCTGTTTGGTCTGTTCCTCATAAAATGTGTTGCTGATAGTATGTCATTGACTATAGCAGTCACTAAATATTATTAATACCTGGTTCCATGGTGCAGAGCAAGGATTCTCAGTTGTTTCCCAGGCATTTGGTGTTTGACTAGTAGCTTGGCACTGAAAGAACCAAGCAGGGAAAGGGAGGAATGAAGGGACATGGCATGCTTCCACTTCCCTGGAAAGGGGAAGTATGGCATACACTGGGGCATAGTGCATTGTGCATACTTTGCAGTGGAGACTGGGAAGTTCACTGCTCATGCCTTTCGGGGTGGGGCAGGGATGCCTTGTGAGAATGCCCCTTGTTTTCTGCTGTTAGCCCATTACACATCTCTCCTGTATATCTCACAAGGTGTTCGCATTAGGGATGGGGAAACTTAAAATAATTAAAAAAAAAAAAATGGAAGGAAAACCTCAAACCATTAGTGATGACTGTCTGAATGATGACCCTCCACCTGGTTGACCCTGACCTCAGTGATGGTGAATGAATGGGCCAGTTGGCAATGGAGGAGGGCTGATGATTGACAGACATTTGGGGCAGAGAGTGAAAAAATATTAATAACAACAGACATTTGAGTTTCAGACTTCATGTCCTTCAAAAAGGTATGCTAATAAAAAAATAAAGAAATGCTGTAACAGTATTCAGAAACGATCGAAAAAAATAATTAAAGAAAATAGGACAAGGACCTTGTCAAAGATTTCTTTACTTTGAAGGTTAATAAAGTAGGCTTAGGATAATATTTAAATTCAGTTGTTAAGAGTTATTATTAACTGCTTGGCTTGCTTTAACAAAATTATTGGAGTTCCAGTTTCCAGTCCAGCAAACTGTACTGATGATGATCGATGATAATACTAATAATGGCTTGCTGCAGTTATATGCTCACTTTTCCCTATTTTTTTTCTCTATTCCAGCCAAGTTTCCTTCATGTCATGCCAATTTCTACATTCCTGAGAAAGTGGTGCATAACTGAAAATATTTATAGGCTAGTTTGTCTGTGCATTGGGGGAAGTGTAGTCTGCCACTTCGATCACCAAATTCTTATTATGTTGTAGGTACAAGATGATCTGTTGTTCGATCTTTGAGAGATTGTGGGGCATTATCCCAGATTCCCAGAAATGAAAATGTAGATCTTTGAGAACCATATTTTGGAACATATGAACCGAATGTTGCAGGGGAGGCATAAAGCTAGATTTATGAAATTTAAATGTATTATCAACAGCCTCAGTTGATGATGAGTCAAAATGTAACCTAAGACTTAATAACCGACAAAGTGTCATAACATCTTGTGCCAAAGATTGGGTTAAATATAATGTGGAGGCTCTCGGACAGTTGAGCAATTGGTGCTTTTGCATGCATATGCCCTTGGATCCCGGCCCCAAATTTAAACAGATAGACCCATTTCTTTTATCAGCTAAGGATGAGGGCATCATTTCAAAGACAACCTTGCATCATTTGACTGTGTCTGACCCTAGGCATCAGTACTTATTACCCAAAATACACAAAAATGTGCATGATCTTCCGGGAAGATCTATTGTATCTGATCGGGGGTCTGTTACGGAACCCTTGTCACAATTTTTGACACAACATCTTAGACCGCTTTTGAAATATGTTAGGTCTCGGATCCAGGACACTACAGACTTAAAAATCATTTTGGATATGCATTTGGAACCAGGTTGGTTGCTCTGTACTTTAGATGTGATGGCCCTTTATACTAATATTCCTCACTGGGCTGGTTTAGAGGCTTTGGAACATTGGCTATATCAAGATGAACTTTATCCACCTGGGTTCAGTACTTTCCTTATCTGTCTTGCTGAACATGTACTCACCAAAAACACTTTCTATTACCAGGGAAGATGTTTTTGGCAGGTACAGGGCACAGCTATGGGAGTGTCATTTGCTCCCATTTATGCTGACCTTTTCATGGCCTTTGTGGAGGAACAACTTATTTATGATCCCACCCACAATCTATTTCTTGATGAAATTGACATATGGTGACTGTACCTTGACAATTGCTGGATGGTTTGAAGGGTTGATGTTGCCTGTTTGCATGAATTTGTTGAATGCATCAGTGGCAATAAGTGGGGTATACAATTTACAGTCAATTATCATGTGGTACAAATTATATTTTTGGATGTTTTGGTTACAAGGAATATGGATCAAACTTTGGATACCCAGGTATTCCGTAAATATCCACAATACAACTCATTATTGTATGCATCTAGTTTTCATCCACCACACATTACACGTAACATCCCTAAATCGCAATTTCTCCGCATGAAACAGATTTGTTTTCATCCTGATTGATTTGACCATTTCAAACATGACCTCATTAACAGGTTTAAGGCCCAAGGGTGTAAAACTGGGACAGTACCTATGGCAAGTAATTGGGCTTCCTCACAGGATAGGAAGGGCCTTATTGTTTACAAGAAGAAACAGCAACATGGTCAGTCGGATATTAGATTAGTAACCACTTATGGACGCAACACTAACACATTATTAGACAGCATCAGTAGGCATTGGAACATTCTTTTAGCTGACCATAGATTATCAGAGATTTTGCATGACAAATGTCTTTTCTCTTTCCATAGAGGCAAAACCCTTGGGTCGCATTTCAGTCACTACAAACCTGTATCTACCATGGGGGGGGGGGGTCAGCAGTCCCAATGCACACTAACAGGGGATCATCTATATGGTTGTTTTCCATGTGGACATTGTGTGCATTGTGCTAGGTTGGTGAAATTCAAACCGTTTACCAGTAAAAACACAGGAATAGTTTTTGATATAAAATTTCTGGCTAATTGTATATCGGATTGGGTCATTTATCTGGCAACATGTTCCCGTTCGGCCTTTTACATAGGACAAACCTCCCGACCAGTCAGGATACGGATATCCAAACATATGAGTAACATCAGGCAGAAAATATTAACTAATGCATTGTATAAACACTCTTTGGTACACACTACAGCTAACTTTAGGTTTACCATTATTGACAAGATCACTGGGGATAAGCTTAACAAATCAGGTTGGCACACCATACTTAACAATAAAGAGAAGAAATGGGTTATCAAGCTGGGGGGATTGTTTCCACCTGGTCTTAATGAAAAATTATAGCCACCCAATCAGCAGGAGTATTGTTTTGTTCATGTTATATATAAGGGCATCATTGATTTTGATTCTTTTCACACTGAAGAAGTCATTATTATATTTTTGCTGAAACCAGTCTGTTTTTGCCTGAATAACGTGTTTTATTAAAGTACAAGGATTATTACACCACTGTGTGCTGGCCTTTTGATTTTTGTTCTACATAAAGGTGTTTTGGGCCGTGCAGTTGCCATACTTGCAAGGGTTGGACTTCAAAGATTACATTCATTCTTAATTGAAGAAATTTTACCAGAGTGCAAGAGAAATTTTCCGCTCCCCCAGTAAATGTCTAGGGATCTTTTACATTCACTATACCTGTAACCAGTTCAGACAGATGGGATCTGGATTTACCATATCCAGCTTATCTGAAACTAACCAGTATTGATTTACTGTGCAACTGCTCAGTAAAAGAAGTTATATTTTGAGTTATATTTTACCTTTTACCTCTTGATTTTTACTGGCATAACAATGTGACTACAAGGGATACTGAGCAGAAGCTACTGGGAACATTGGCGTTTGATGTAAAAGACATTCAGAATGTTAGTTTGACTGGTACAGCTAGAATGGTAGGTCAGACTGAAGACTATAAATGACTTCCCTTTGTACAAGGTTAGCTCTGTGTACTTAATTCATTAGTTGCATATTGCTTGTGTGATTTTTTTCATAGAATTTGACTTAAATTACTAATTGTTTTACTTTCTTTGAATTCTGTGGTCACTGTTTGATTACTCTTTTCTTTTAAAATATTTTTATCTCTTTGTAGCTGAGGATGTATTCCTTAAATGAGTACTCCATTAATGATTTATTTAATGCTATGCATGTATAAAGGTAAAACCTGATAACAGTGAAGACCTTTGTTCCTCATGTCAAGTGTTAGATGATTTGCTTAATATTATTATGAGTAAATTTAGATATACCGAAGATAATGCTTGTAAATCTGTTAGATATATTAATGACTGGGCTGATAAGATAAACAGTATTGGCCAAAATGCAAATAGAGCACATTTTGGAAAGAAAGCGTCCACTGTCAGTAACCTCTGTTAAACATAGTACTACTGATTACAACTTTGGCATTCAGGATGCAAGTGTTCAGTAATCTGAGGATTCAGAGCATTTGGAAGAAAGTAAAAAGGAAAGAAATTCACAAGTAATTTGGAAGAACTAGAAATAAATCACTGACTGTAATGCAAAGAGAATGTTTACTAAAAAGGGCATCCCAGATCACAATGATGATAACATTGTTCAGTCATAGACCTTCAGTCTAAAAAAGTGACATAATTTTCCAACAGACAAGGTAGAAAGAAGAAGCAAGGGAGAAATCAAAACTGAAAAAAAAAACAAATTTAGGAGAAAAGAGGTTAAAGAGCAAAGTTGACTACATGGTACAAGCTGTGGAAGTACAGCGACAACTGGGTGAGAATTGTATGCTAGCAAATGAAGTAGGCAGTGAGGACCATTGGATTAGTAAGACTGATGGTGATGAAGATAATTCCTTTGTAACAATCGATAGAGCAGACATTATTGAATTAGTACAGGGAGATTCTTCAGATCTGGTCAGAAGTGATGTACTGACTAGAGATGTCCTTTCTTATCACGGTTGCAGTATTCTTTACTCTTGGGATATCCTGCAAGTACAGCCAAATGTCCAGCCAGCATACAAAAGCCTTTACAGGCATTGTACATCAGATGTATGTCCTACGTGCAAGGTGTAAGATACATATGTGACATAAGATGCCTAATCCTCAGAACTACTTTGTCGCCAGTCCAAACACTACCACTGAAGGTTTGTACGCCGTTCACTGAGTTGGCTCATCCTACCAAGCCTTCTAAAGATAAGTGCCCCGTTAGGTTTCCTTCCTTTAATTTTTCCTCCTTGTAATTTGTTTTCATGCCATCCAGGAAGGGGAAATGTGAGTGTGGGAGGCAGTATCCTTATAAAGATAGACACAAGAAATGCATTTTTTGTTTCGGAGCTACATGTGACAATATACAGTGTGACATTTTTCAGACATTTGCCTCTGAGATGCACTGCAGTCATCTGTGTTCCCTATCTCTTTCTATAGAAAACCAATGTTTGAAGCTTTTAGCTCAGGGTACTATGACCGAATCTGCCCAGCCTGAAGTTCAGCCACCACTAAAGAAAAAGGTCAAAAAGGCATGTACTAATTCAGCTGCTGTCCAACCTCTACTGTACAACTCCATCGGGTTGAATGAAGAACACAAGAACTATCCAGCGCCAGTGTCATTTCCCTCAGCCATGACTCATGGAGCAGTCTGCCCGCTCATCCACCAAGGTTGCGCATACGTCTGGTGCAGCTGTAGAGGGATAACGGACGATTAGATCTGAGGAGCTTGGGGGGGGGGTTCCCAAATACGGGGAAGAGGCACCCGGTACCCTCTAGGCAGGGAATCTGAATCTCCTAGATTTGTTAAAGTAGATTTTTTTTTAAAAAATAAACCTCAAAACAAACGTGGTTAAGGATCCTCACAAAGAGTGGCAGGACATTACTTATGGGGCTTGTCTCTCATCTAGTCAGGATGTACTAGACGAGTCTTTGTGGGTTGTGTTTAAGCAGCTTTATTATGTACAAACACATAGGGATTGAAGCTTAACGACTTTAACTTAGATAAACTTCTATGCAAACTAGCTATTGCATTCATACGTGCTCACTGTGTGATTGCACACTGAAAATGGCACTGAAGCTAGCACGTGCTTGCTATTTAGATCTACATTCAGTCCTTGAAATGCTTCTTAAAGATGCAGCACACACAAGCTGTTCTATAGAGCTGTTCAATGCCCTTATGGCCCTAACCCCCCCCCCCCCACAAGGGTTATCTATCTTTGCTTCTGCTCCCTGATGTTCCACCCTTTTTAAAAGACGTAGGGACTCACCAGACCTTATGCAGTTCTTCCTTTTTTAGCTGCCTTCTTATAGATACATTTCCAGCAGCTTTTCAGGCACCTGACTGTCAACATCCAGCCCCTGAGAAGCCAGACAAAAGTCCCCGAGGATCGTAAGTATCTGTATAAAAGTCCTTCATCTGATCCTGACATTGTTTCCATGTCTACAGATAAGCCATCCAAACTGCTATTTTCTTCCAAGCTTTTGCCTTCTGACCAGGACAGCTGTACTGTGGAGAGGTATGAGAAAAAGTGTACACTTGCCTTTAAGGCCATTAATTATCAGACCCATATGACTTCATATGTTCTGGCTTTTCTCTCCCAGCATGGGAACACAGGGAGGATTTTGACTGATGTGCCTAATTTGGCCAGTAAGACTTCTGCCCTTTTATCTGTTGAAGTGTGCCTCTCAGGTTGCTCACCATTGCATTAAATGTAGCTATGATGCTGCTGATTTCTCTTATGGCAGCTGCATTTGGCTTCTTCATGAGGAGAGATTCTTGGTTGCACCTTGAAGCCTTACATGAAGACATTAAGGCCAAACATTTAGATTCCCCCCTTAGGCAACCAGAATCTGTTTGGTACTGCTGCAGCAGGATAGGGGTAAGTTTGTGCAGGACGTGAAGCAAATCTTTGTTTCCCCTGTCCCTAAGTTCCAGAAGAATTATCCATATAAAACTCCTTTTGTCCGTAGGCAGCCTAGACAGCCAGCAAGAGGGTTCCTAAGCTAATTTTCCCAAACAAACTCACTCAGATTTCCAGTGGCTAAAAACCTTCCTTTCCTGACAAGTCTGCCTCTATCTGACTTCTGGCCTACCCTACCCTCCCCTCCCCCTCGGCCAGATTCCTTGGTCTCTCAGGCTGATTCTTTCTTTTCTTGTTTGGTACCAGATTCTGGTTCTGTCTATTATCCTAAATGGTTACTTTATGGTTTGGAAGTCCTTTTTTTCATTTTCTCACCTTCTGCAGCCACCTCCTTGCCAGCTCCCTCATTTTTCCTATGGTTCTGCAGGATCTGGTGGAACAAGGAGCTATACAACCTACCCCCTTGTCACAGCAGGGAGTATATTTGTATTCCAGAGCATTTCTGGACCCCAGGAAGAAAGGGTCATGGAGGTCCATTCTATACCTGTCTTTTTTTCAACACCTTTCTCAAGGTGTCTTCCTTCAGGATGTTGCCTCTTTAACAATTTCCCTCTGTTGCTTCCACAAGCCTTTCTGGTATCTCTGCATTTGAAGGATGCTTACCCTCATGTGCCTATTCACACTGACTTCAGGAAGTTTTTATGTTTCTTTGTTTCTTCCTGTCATTGTTAGCTTTGCCCTTTGGTCTTTCTACAGCTCTAAGTCTCTTTTTTTTCCAAATGTTTAGTCCCTGTGGTAGCATTCTGCAGACTTCAGGGAATTCATATATTCCCTTATTTTGTTGACCTTTTAATTTAACCCCCACTCTCAGCATCTCCTGCTTCAGAATCTACACTTCACTATGCTTCTGCGCAGTGTGAGGTTTACCCTCAGTCTCAAGAAAAGTCTGTGTTGACTCCCTCTCAGGACCAGGTGTTTTTGGGTTGCAGGATGTCGATCATTCCAATGTTGGCTCGTCTCACACCTACCAAGGTCCTGTCTTTTATTGCTTATTGACAATGTTGACTTTGTCTTCCAGTCCTTTCTGCAACAGAATTTCTCTGAACCCTGGGGTACATGGCATCCACCATTCCTGGGGTTTCTTTTGCCAAGCTCCATAAGAGGACATTTCAATGGTATCTCAAGACTGTTTGTTTGGCTCCAGCACTACCACCCTCTTGGAGTATCTGGTCCCTGTGTTACCTTGTTTCAAGCTTTGCTAGTGGATTCAACAGGTTTTACTGAATTCAGGTCTGCCTTTTTGGGTTCCTCTCCCTTCTCGGGAGCTGTACACGGATGCTTCCAGTCATGGTTGGGGAACCTCCTCTAACAACCTAAAAGTCCATGGTCTTCGTTCCTGTCAGCAACTGACAGACCATATCAGCATCAAGGAGTTGAAGGCTGTGCTTTTAGCTCTCCAGGCTTTTTATTCCCTTTGGGTTTCAGGTCCTGTAATAGTTTTTACAGACAAAACCACAGTGATGTGGTGCATCAGCAAGCAAGGGGGTACAAAGTCATTCCTCCTTTGCAGGCTAGCTGTTCAAGCTTGGGATTTTGCAGTTTCACTTGTTTGTTCAGGTGGCTTATATTCTTTCAGAGCACAGTCTAGTAGCAGACTCCTGGAGAAGGTCTAGGAAAAATTCTCACTAATGGATGCTTCGCATTGTAGTGTTTCTGGACATTGTATGTTGGTGGAGTACTTTTCAGGTAGATCTTTTTGTTTCCCATCTGAACAGTGTCCCCAGTTCTGTTCCAAAGTGCTAAATCCTTTGGCTTGGAAAGTGGATGCCATGTCTTCTTTTTTTTTTCCCTGTATGCCTATACCCCTCTTTCTCTACTATCAGAGGTCTTGCACAAGATCATATGAGGCCACCTAGAATCTTACTAGTGACTCCCTTTTGAGCCAGTTAGCACTTATTCCCCCTTCTATTTCACCTGACCAGGGCCAGTCATCACAAGTTACCTCACAATATGGATCTTATCACACAAGATAAGGGATCTCTTGTTCACTCTCAGTTGTCCATCTTTCAGTTGACACTTTGGGTGATAGGGCTTTGATTCCTTTTTGACACCAGTTTTCTGAGGACATGCTTCGGGTTTTGCAGCAGGCCAGAAGTCCCACTGCTAGAAAATTATGTATGGCTAAATGGAGGGCGCCTGTGGTCCTTTATCTGTGAGAGTTGCTAAATTCTTGTTAGACATATTCATCGCTTAAAGTTCATTTGTCAGCTATTTTCACTTGTCTGCCTCTGAATCCAATTTTTCCTTCTACTTTTGAAGTCAAACAATTTTTAAAAGGTGTCTTTCGTAACAGACCACCAAGAAAAACTGTTCCTTTTCCTTGGAACCTTAATTTTGTTATTGAGAAATTGACTCTATCCTTTTTTGATCCTGCTGTTTGTTCTTCCCTACAACATTATGCTTGGAAGACTGTATTGTTGGTGGCTTTTACTTCTGCCAAGAGGATCTCTGAACTTCAAGCACTCATGACAGTTCTTCTTTTTTTTGATTCTTCACAAGGACAAGGTGTCTTTGTACCAGTCCTCCTTTTATGGCCAAGGAAGTTTATGGTTTGTCCTTGAATCAGTCCATTCATCTTCCTTCTTTTTCCCTTCTTCACAGACTACTAGTGAGACAGTTCTTCACACTTTGGGTTTGCATAAACAGCTGAAATATTACTTGAACAAGACAAAACATACCAGGAAATTTCAGCAACTTTTTTGTTTCCTTTCTTGCCAGGAGGTTGAGTTTGACTGTGTGTAAGCCAACCATCTCCTTCTCGTACTCAAACTCACTTGCCTAAGGGTTCCTTGACTTTAAATCCAACTCCATGGACCGATCAGCTGGTTGACACCCCAGCAAGGAATGTCAACATCCTGAATCTGTTCCTTATCAGTACAAGGGACCACTGTAAGCACCCCCACAGTGAGGTTTTCCCTGGTTGAGATCTGACCACAAATTAGTCTCATTCGAAGTAATTATCACACCTGACATCCCCTAGCAGCAGCTAAAGTAAAAAAAAACTTCTTCAAAGCAGATTGTCAGCTCTTACGGGATGGTATAAATAGCTTCACTGCACCCCCCCCCCCCGAGATCGAATTGGCAACTATGCTGAGTTCTACACCAATGCTTTATACAAACTCCTGTATAGTTGCATTGATGTGGCCATACCTGATAGGACCAAAACAAACTCCTCAAGGAAGAGCAAACCTGCCTGGTGGACATCTGCCATTAACAGGCTTTACAGTAAGAGGAAGAAATTGCTGTCTGAGGGAGCGAGCCCTAAACTGGAAACACCCCCTCCTCAGCTTAAACAGCAAATAAGACTTCTTGTGAAGTCCTCCAAAGCAAACTACAAATCCAGATTAATTTCCTCAACTAAGGACAACCGTAAGGCATTCTTTATTTATATCCACAGCCTGAAAGGAAAGGCCCTGATTTGTGCCAAACTGATAGTGAATGATAACACATATACTAAGCCTGTGGACAAACCTAACCTGTTGCCCGACAGGTTCTGTAAAAACTTCACTCTCCTGTCCCTGCCACATGTACCCCATGACACCCCTGCTGCCTATCCCCTACCTTGCATCTCTAAAGAGCAGCTCATAAATGCCCTCTTTAAGGCCAAAAACACATCATCTATGGGACCTGATAACAACCCAGGCTGTGTCCTACTTGGGCTCCAACAAGAATTAGCAACACCATTGGGTACTCTCTTCAGTCATAGTCTATGCACCGGCTTTGTCCCAGCTGAACGGAAAATGGGGCCACTGTTATTCCCTTGCACAATGGTAGTGCTTCCACTGGCCCTGGGAACTATAGACCTACTAGCCTAACTAGCCTTATCTGCAAGGCCATGGAATGAGTAATCATGAACATTATCAGTAAAGATGTAGGTAATCTCCAAACACTTGACCCTACTTGGTTTGAATTTGTCAAATGAGATCATGCCTGATAAAGCTGGTGGAGTTTTTTGAGATGGTTACCATGGCCCTGGACGAGGAGAAATCTGTGCATAAAGCCTACCTAGACTTAGCCAAGGCTTTTGACAGTATCCCCCAGTCAGGCATCATTGACAGTCACCCAGCTAGCTATCAACCCATATATCATTAGATGGGTCGCTAATTGGCTCACTGATAGAACCCATATAGTCAAAATATGGAAAGCCACCTCCAACAGCAGACCTGTAACTGTAACCAGTGGTGTTCCACAGGGATCAGTCCTGGGACTGCTACTGTTTGGAATCTGTTTCTCCGAAGTACAAACAAAAACTAAAGATCTGTGGCTGACCAAGTTTGCTGATGACTGCAGACTGGGAGTGGTCATAGAATCTCCATATGATGTCAACATCCTACAAGAAGGATGCTCCTGCTAACTACCACATCAAGTGGCGAGAGACCTGTGCACACAGGTTGACAGCAATCTTATCTTTGATCACCATGTCTCCACAGTGGTAAGAAGGGCATTCTATAGTGCTCATCTCATAAGTAAGGGCATTGCCTCCAGAAAAAAAAGTTCTAACCTCCCTGTACTCTTCCCTCACCAGGCCAATAACTGAGTACAACGCCCCATTTGGTATATACCTTTCCTGCACCTGCAGCAGTTGGAAAAACCACGAAGGTTCCTCATAAGGAAAGTTCAAGGTCTTCAGCATTTGTTCTATGCAGCAGGTCAAATGGTACACTAGTTACTCGCTCTAAAGACTTTAACCTGGTATGTGACCTTAATAGAACCAGCTGGAGGGACAGATTTGTCTCCCAGAAGTTACCACACCTTGGAACAAACTCCCACTTCATGTCAAACCTCAGTGGCCCTCTTCAAAGGCAATCTGGACATTTGGATGGTTAACCGGGTGCCACCTGTGTCCCTCTGGGGCATGGGCATTAGGTGCTGATTGTAGAAATAAGGGTAGAACTTGGCTAGGCTTGTAAGGGCCCTAAGGCCATAAGCCTAGTAACTTCCTATGATCCTGTAATCTTTGATTTCTAAGGCCATTTCTTTTTGCTGTTCTTTTCATGGCAGGCAGCATTTATTTTCTGTTTGTACTCATTCAGCCAAGGCAGTGACCTCCTCTTGAACTTTTTTTCTAGGGTCTCGAGACTAGATACATCTTGGAAGCTGGCTCCCTGGTGTTTTGCTCACACTTTTAACAGACATTACAAGTTGGATATCATTTCCAGGACCAGGCAGGTTTTGCTAGGACCATCCTACATGGGTTTGTGGAGGGCTGTTTTGTGCCTTCCTCCTGCCATACTTTCCAGTAGCTTTTGTACTGTACCAAAAGTAAAGAGTACTGCAGCAGTAATAAGGGCAGAATTTATACAGTTGTGCAAGATCTTACCATGAAAGTAGATTTTTTTACATTTATTTACCGGGAAAGTCTAACTGGACAAGCTGTCCTTTTTCAGTGGAGGACCGGGGAGAAAAGCTCCGCAAATAAACATGACAGAGACGCTTATAATGGAGAATATTTATACAAAAGGGAAAAAAAAACACATATAAGTGTATGTCATTTAACAATGTAGTGGTATCATGATAACAATACTGAGTAAATCACAGATACAGAGTATAACGTAACAGTGTCATAATAATGAAAATACATTCAAAAGTGGTCGTAATCAGTCATTTGTTGTGCTTGTATCCATCCTACTGTATTCACACAAATGACTCCTAAATGTTAGATGTTTTAAGGTGGATAGTAGATGTGCTACTTCTCACAGTTAAAGCAATCTGCTCCTCCCTCCTGCTCCCTGTTATTTTCTGTTGTCCTCCTCCTGATCGAGGGATCTTTATTGCATCCTTTTTTCTTGCTTCTCTTCTTGAATGTACATGATGATGCATTTCACTAGAGTTGTTAGTTTTCTTCTGGGGTACTTCATTTCTGAGGATTAGGCTTCTGTATTTCATGTGTACCTTACACTTTGCACATAGGGCTTGCATCTGATGTACAATGTCTGGAAGGTGTAAAGGCTTTTGTATGCTGGCCAGATATTAAGAGTAAAGAATACTGCAACAGTGAAAAGTAGGACATCTACTATTATGGTAACCTCTTGGAAACTGTACTTTTCTGTTATCAGTGGAACTGATGTTTACATTTGTGGAGAGACTACTGCACATTGAATGGTGTTAATTTTGCCAGAAGCCTTCTGGTACCAGATTGCCAGGAGCCTTCTGGTACCAGATGTTCTAAGATCCACTGCTTGCGCCAGGTAGTTAAAAATCACACACGCCCTATATTTAAAAAACAAAACAAAAAAAAAAAAACAGATTGTCAACTCTGGAGGCAGGTACAGATTAAAATGTCTTGACTGAGAATTGAAGATCTAGATAACCTTTAACTGCTGTAAGGTCCCCCCACACACACACAGCCATGTATACATTTTTGTATGCTCAGTGGCAGCTATTTGCTGTTACCACAGGATAAGTTTACATATTAGAAGTGCAAATGCTTACTACAGCTAGAGGCAAACGTATGTCAAGCAGTGGATTGTCTGTGCTGATGAGCTCTAAAAATTACTTCCAGCACCTTAAAGGCCTCCTAGCTATGGTAGTTTAGATGCATCCACTGCAGACAAACAACTGTAAAACACTGTCACTCATTTCATAGCATATATAACTTCAAGAGCCATGAGAATGATCTGGCCAAGTACTGCAGGAAACATGAGCAGCCCCTCCTTCCAGAGTAGTGTACTTGTTATACATAACTGCATAGAATGGCAGACTGATGCCTTACACAGCTGAGGAAAGACAGGGTAACCACTGCCTCTCAAGTGTTAGAATCTGCCATACTGCCAAAGCAGCCAGGTTTTTGTCACTCCCAGTATGAACATGATATGGCCAGTGTCCATATGGGTGTAAATGAATTGAGATACACCTCCTTAGACTAAATGAAGAGGGACATGATGGAGCTCACAGAATGTGTCTCCAAGGCTGGAAAGAAAGTATTCTTGAGCAGTTTCCAACAGGTTGTCTCCAAGAATGATGCCACAATATAAAAGAAAAGATGATTGGTTTTAATAATTGGCCAAGTTATGGATGTAATTTCAGTGGGAGCCAATTTTTGTCATCTTGAAGAGAAACTGAAGGTAGTCCCATCTGTTTTGCCAGCTCTGTGATTGCCATGGTTTTTGGTTACTCCCTAAGACTTTTTTTTACCCCATAGTGCCTTTTTTTAGGCACAATCAGTCTAGTTAGGCTTTCAACCTAGTAAATGCAAATTCCATTTTGACAAATTATTTGTTGATTGATTAATTGTTTTTGCTTGTTGACCAGGTTGATGGGCTGGTACAACACCCTTTTCATCCATTATCTAGGACAGGAGTTAAAACAGAGCATAAACATACAAAAGGTTATACTTGGAAATTGGCACAGATTCACAAAGGAATGTTACTTAGAGGCTGAGCTAGAATGTAGTAATTTACAGAGCAGAAAGTTAGGAGCCTAAATAAGAAATATCCTCCCTCAAGACTGTCTTAATTCTGGAAAACAACAATACTTGTGTTGTCACTGAAACCTGATTCCACAACCGTGACATCATCCCTTTAGATTCTCTGCATTCCCCTTATTTAGACCTGCAAGTGTAGGTAGCAGTAATGCTGGTGGTAACAGCTCTCTCTGGAAAAAATATCACATCTAGATTAATTGATCAGGACAACAACCTTAAACCTTGTCTATGATATAATTAGGACTTGCTGGAGAGATAGGTATGTATCCCAGAGACTACCGCTTCTATGGAACAGGCAACCCATCCATGTGAAGCAGAGTTCCTCCCCAATGCAATTCAAGTGCAGCTTGGACAATTGGATGGGAAAACAGAAATTCATCCCTGGTTTGGCACCTATGTCTCTAATGGACACGGGTAACCTGTAAATGGTTCATCTCCCAGGCCCATGCTTACACTTATCAAGGGTATCAGAACATGTCAGAGATTTGGAATGCATGGCTAGGCTTAAAAAGGCACTTGTAGTCTTCAACCTAGTAAACACTTATGAACCTTAAACTCTTTCATCTTGTAATGTAAGTAAACAAGAAGTACTACATCCTGGCCAGCTGCAGACCCCTATCCATTACACCTGCAAATCATGAAACATATCTCAAACTAGAGTTCCTCTTCATAAACCTGAGCACCATATTTACAAGGGACTTTGACTACCCCTGCATCATTTGGAACACTTACACCTTTACAAAGAAATGTGTACAGTACTTCCTTGACAGTCATAGAATTGTAGAATGCTCAACACAACTGAGCCATGTAGCCATTAATGCCTTGCCAGTACATCCCCTTAAATTTTACCTCCTTTTTTAAGGAGCACTAGGTCTTATTGGAGAGGAAAGTAAATATTTGAATACCCATCCAGTTGTCTGATTCCTACTTAAAGGAAGATGGTGTGTCACAATGCCTGATGTGGAGAGAAGGTTGTTTTAGCAAAGGGTTAGTTGTGTGACAAATCTGTCTCTGTACCATGATTTATTTGCTGAAACAGGTTCACATCTTTGGTTATGTTGTTTGCTAGACTGTTTGATTTGTGGAGAAGGAAGAGGTTCTGGATAGTTGGATCCCTAATAGCCTGGAAGGTAAGGCATAGATTACCCCAAAGGAGTCTATAGGATATCTAGTACTGGGACAAGCCTTCAGCCTCTCTTGGTAGCCCAGGTCCTTTAGGCCCATGATCTTTTTTGTCAGGAATCTTTGAGGCCTTTCCAGCTGTTTGGTATGTTCAGTAAGATGCATCCCAAAGGGGACTCCTCTTCCTCTGTCAAGTAGTACCCTTCCCTACAAGGGACACCAGCATACTTGATCTCATATTCACAAATTTAGCCTCTGTCTGGTGATCACCCGCTTTCATATCCTTACTGGCTAAATCAAATTTGCATTGGGTGTTATTAATGTGCAATCTCAGTACAGTTCAACAACTAACCCAACAGTCTTAACAACTAACCCAACAGTCTTTAGAGACTTTAAGGCCAGTCTCCTTACACTTAATGAGGACTTGAGATGTTCAGCAGTCTGCATCCCGCAATGACTCTGTAGCAAAAACTACTGCATATGCCCAAAGTTTGTACTCCCATTTCAACTCTTTTATAAAGGATCATATTCCTGTTCACCCCAAATACAATTGAGTTTAGAAACAAACTTCAGTGGTATATTCCTGTTCACCCCAAATACAACTGAGTTTAGAAACAAACTTCAGTGGTAGAGCTGTACTCTGAACACATTTTACAATAAAAAGGAAAAGCTTCAATCCAGATAGGATAAAACCAAAACTCAGTGTGTTAAAATCAATCTTAGAAGGGTTAACAATGAACTTAGGAACAAGATCAAATCCTTCAAAGCTAATTATGAACTAAAATTTTATGTCAGCAAAAAATAATTGCAAGATATTTTATAATTTATGTAAAGAATCTGAGAAAGAAATCCCCAGCTTTGCATCAAGCTAATTTCTAATGGTATCATGTACTCGAAGTCTGAAGATATAGCTAATAACCTTGTAGGTAGATTAATCTTCAACAACTTCTCTTTCTTGCCTGCCAATTTCCCGGTACAAGGTATTCTGTCCATACCCTATTCCTTAATTAACTCTAAACAAATACTAATGGCACTCTCCAGAACCAAGAATACCAGCTTTGAGGGGTCTTTAGAAATGGGTAGTTAATTACATAGAAAAAATGGAAATTGTGGGAACAATACATGCAGAAAAATGTTGTGGAGGAGGAATTATTTTAAGGGAAGGCAGGAACTGAACAATGTATGCAATGTTGGTTTGATTGTATCGTATAGAACGATATGTGGATATTGTTTGTAAATGTGAACTTGTTAATATGATTTGATTTACTTTTATCTAATTGTAAGTTTGCCTGTGTTACAAGTGATAACTCAATAAAGGTGTTAAAAAAATATCAGCTGTATGGGTCCAGATAGCATATGGGGTGGGTAGTTTGCTGTTCAGTATGAAATACTCACTATTGGACCTCCTCGTCAAACTGTTCACACACAGTTTTTTCCACTGGATACATACTGGAAGAACAGCTGCAGTAGCTCCCTTACACAAATGTGGCCCACTGTGGGTCCTGGCAGCTGCAGAGCTATCCGAATCACCAGAATCATCTGCAGTGTGATGAAACACATCTGCATTGACCTCATAAAAGGGGATTTAGCAATCCCTAGATCAAAATAAGTTTGGAATTGTAAAATATAGATTGTGTGCCTATTAAACTTAGATGAAATCTTTGAAAGAGATTTATTTATTATTCATTTTATTTTATTTTACATTTGTTTACCAGAAGTGTCCAACTGGGCTAGTAGCCCATTTTCAGCTGAGGCCCTATGACGTACATTAGAACACATAAGGTTAACATGTATTTACAGTTCAGGTATTATACAACAGGTATTATAAAGTATACACTAATTCAGATTATTTATATGATTTAGGACAACATCAGGGAAAATGATGTACACAGATTACCTTGATTTGTCTAAGGATTATGACTGTGTACTCCATTTTGGCATTATTGACAAGCTGGTCAAGCACATTATAATTCCTTATATAACCCACTGGATTGCTGTCTAGCCCACTGGACAAACCATTCTAATAAAGTTAATGGCATACTATCCTTGTCAGAGACTAGTCACAAACGCTTTGCCCCAGGGCTGTGTTAATGAGATTTACTTCTATTTTGCATGTACTTCTGTGATGCAACACAAACAAATTTCACTCTGTGGTGTAAAGACAAGCACCAGAGCACCAATACTGCCCAAAATAAAAAATTATTTAAAAAAAAAAAAGTTAAGTGCTCTTGTCTACTTCATCGGAACTAATGTTACTCTGTACATGTAACTTAAATCCATAATCACATAGTCAGTCTTCTCCTTAATTGATTCGTCAAAAATCATGTGACCTACAAAACACACCTCCCTCATAGAAATGGGAACCTATGGAATGTAAATTATATAGTAGAATATAAGTAAGACAAACATAAAACAGTCTTCAGTTACTCAAATTTAACTTAAAAAAATCCTCGCTCAGTGAAATATCATAAAACTGTAAAGCTCATCAGTTCACAATTGCAAGACCCTATGGACAGAAATAGTATCATTAAAACTGGGTTCACTTACATTATCCAGTAGCATCTTCAAATACATCCAGATTTGGACCGGTTTAAAAAAGGATTTACTTTTATCACAAGTACAAGCATGACATTGACTGACTGATAGAATTAGAATTTATTAATCAGGATGAATTTGTGGTGCCAGAGACTACTTAGTCTCTAAATACAGATACTTTGGATTGTGCCTGGGGGCCTAGACAGTGTGGATATTAACAGCAAGAGAAAAAGTCTAGAAGGCTAATGTTTTTACTTTGCTTAACTGAATAATTGGACTTCAAATGGCACAAAAAGTACAGTAAAGTTTTAAGCAGGATTGTCAAACAGTTGGACCTAAAATAATTAGTAGCAGTACAACTTTTTTGTGTTTGTATAGTAATGTAACATACATTTTCTCCGTTAACAGTATTACAGACAGTGTTTGACACAGTGTTTGAGACAGTAGTCAGAGTACAGTCTATAAGTTCATATTCATATATTGATACATGTATGGGTGTTGCTGTTTGGCTTTCATACATTTTCTTTGTAGTGACATTTATAACTTAATAATAGATGCTCCAGCAGATTATTTCTGAAAATTCCAGTGTGCTTTTCATTCCCTGTTTGTGACATGTCGGTATGAGATGTCCTGGAGTGATCATTAGTGCATTCTTTTTTTGTCTCCCTCGTGTGCTAACAGTCTGGCAGGTTTTCAGTCAAAGCTCCATTTGTCTCTTTTTTTTATGTTGAGAGCTGATCAAAGTACAGCTTTTTATACAGGCAGCTGTCGGGATTATGTTATACAGTTTAATGTACCCACAGCATGCTGCGTAAGCACTTAGGGGAAGGGCATGACATGGGTGCAGCACTGGGCTGTAGATTACTTCCAAAAGAAATGTAGCCCCTCAGGTTGTTATGCCCCCCCCCCATTCTAATCCGTTCCAACTAGGTCCCTGGTGTTCATCAGAGATTTTTAATAAGAGCTGTGCCTGGCAACATATCCTCAACTGTTTGCCTTGAAAGGGCAAGGAGCCAGTGCCTCTTCATTGCCATGCCTCTCCAAATGGCTCCTTCAGTGCCCTGGACCACTGCCATAACCCCGGCTGGAAGTATTGTAGTTGGGGATGTATTCTTTACACCATAGAGCTAGCTGTATTAGTGGATCATATTTTGGTTCTAGAATTGGTACAGTGGCAAAATGATGCCAGAAAATGACAGCAATGGTGTCACTACTAGCAGAAAGAGCTTATTACATAATTACACACCATTTAGTCCTTGAGGTTGCAACTCTTTTGCACCCATTCAGTTCTCAAAGCTACATCTCTGTAGAGACTGACATTAAAGAGGTTAGCATGAGAAGCCAGGTGCAGAGGCATTGTAGGAGCTAAAGCTGTGCTCCTTTGAAAATTAAAAGTGAGTGGTCCTATACTGATTACCAGTGTTAGATTTTCTGACACAACATTGTGCAAAAACAAGTGACCGAATGTCATGACTGTTCCAAAATGAAAACTTTGAAGTATGACCTCTTCCGTAGTTGATCTGTATTCATTTCATGGTAGAACATGCACAGAAAAGAAGTATGCTAAAATGCTTGTCCACTGTTTGTAGGCAGTGTAATACCAATAAGAATAAAAAGCTGGAAACAGCGCACTCAAACCGCACTTTATTGTAATCCACAACAGAAAAATCCTCCAGAGTTAAACACCAAGGTAAACGCTTTAAAGCAAGAGAATGCGTTTTTGTCAGCTAAAAGCTACGACTTCATCAGACAAATGCAATTAATTAATTAACCTTTATATAATACATTTCAAAGACAAAAAGACCAATAAAACCAATTGCATCCTGTTTGAACCAATAGTATTAATAACAACCTAAAGAGCTCATTATAATAAAACCTTTCATTAAAAAAGAAAGTCATATAAACCTGTTAAAATCTCTTTAAAAAAAGGCTTCTGATTTATAAACACTTTTATATAAATTAAAAAAATCCTTACATATTCAATTTCTTGTAGACCAATATAATTAAATAAATACATTAAAAACTTTAATTAAATTCATATAGGGCTGTGTTTGTTTATAACAAGAAAGGGAAAAAAGGGGGGATAAAGTGTACAACAGTGCCACCTAATGTTCTTTGAGAGTAAGTTACCACTAATGTGTTTCATACTTTAGTTGCTCTCAATTTTAAGGCTGGGACTATAGAAATGCATTCATTTAAACCTGGTTGTTTGTTGGCTTCTAGTAGTATTTGCCAATATAGTTCCCTGTATTCAAGCCATTCTTCCCAGGGGCCTCCTCTTATTTCTTTTTTCAGCTGTTCAAGGACAAAGAAGGAAAACTTGGCCTCTTTGCAAGTTTTTGTATGTTTGAACAATGCATTAGTATCTTTTCCTTTTTGTATTTCGTATAGATGTTCATAAATTCTCCTTTTCAATACTCTTTCTGTTTTCCCAACATAATAGGAGAGACAATTTGAGCACGTAGCAAGATAGACCACCCCCTGGGATTCACAATTGAATTGGCCTGTGCTATAGATGTTCATATCTCTGGCTTCAAGAAAGATTTCTCTTTTATTGGAAATATAGGGGCACTGTTTACAATGTCCACAATGAAAAGTTCCGTAGGTAGTGTTGCTAGATCGTGTCCTTTCAAGACTGGTGTTAATTTCAATTGTTTGATTGTTTTCTAAGACTTTTTTAATGCTGCGTGCATTCTTGTATACAATTTTCGGTACTTTTTCTTTGATGTTCGGAATATCCGAAAAGGAAATAAATTTATCCCACTCTGTTTGAATAATTCTTTTTATCTTGGTATTAAATACATTAAATTCCAAGATAAGAGCTGATTGATATTCAGAATCAGCTGGGGTGTTATTCGTATTAATGTTTAACCGGCTGTCTGCACTGTCCCCTCTTGTTCCATGGTCCATGTTGTTAATCAGGCAACCCTTGATAGGTTTAAATTTTGTTTGTCTATGTTGTTCTACCTCCTTTCTGATATCTTTTATAAACTCCAGTGGATATCCTCTGGCTAAGAACATAGCCTCCAAAATGTTGCATTCAACATGAAAATCATCATCACTGCTCGTCATACGACAGCCTCTTACAAATTGTCCTTTGACAATATTCCTTTTGCAATGAGGCGGGTGTGCACTATTGTAATGTAAGTAGGAATTGCAGAAAGTATTTTTCCTGAATATTTTGGTTTCAAAGTCTTTTTGGTTTATGTTCTTTTGGATCTCAACATCCAAATATTGTAGCTTTTCAGAAGAATAAGAGTGAGTGAATCTCAAATAGGAAGTAGTACTGTTGATATAGTCCAAAAATTCAGTCAATTTTTCACTGCCTCCAGTCCAAAAAATGACTGTGTCATCAAGGAAGCGTCTGTATAAGGACCAATATTGTTGAAATTCAGAATATTGTTCAATTCCCAACCTGCTAGAACTATGTTTGCATATGTAGGTGCACACGCCGCCCCCATTGCTACCCCTTTTAGTTGTTGATAAAATTCTCCGTTGAATGTTAGGAAGTTATACTTCAATACCATGTCCATTAACTCCACTAGTGAAACCTTTTCTGAATGTGTGAGAATATTGTCCATGAAGACAATATCCTCAAAAATACTCATCCCTTCATAGTGTGGAATGCAGGTGAAGAGATCTACCACATCTATGGTGACAAAAATCAAGTTCTCAGAAAAGAGATTTGATGTAATGTTTCTTAGTAGGTCCCATGAGTCTTTTAATATATGTTCAAAGTTGTTGCAAATGTGCTTAATCTTGTTATCCACAAATTTAGCCATAGGGAGAGTTTTCGAACATTCCGCAGACACGATAGGTCTCAATGGAGGGTCACTAACATTTTTATGGACCTTAGGAATGCCAAATATGATAGGGATCTTGGGTTTTGGCACTGATAGAAATTTATATGTGTTGTTAGTGATTGTTCCCTCCATAATCATGTGGTTAAGTGCTATATCTATTTTCTGATAAGCCAATTGCACTTCATCCAGAGAAACATTTCTATATTTGCTTTCCTCATGAAGGATGTTATTCATTTTTCCTTCGTATATAATGTTTTCCATTATCACCACTCCCCCTCCTTTGTCAGGCTTCATAATTCTTATTGAGGTGTTCTTCTTTAATTCTTCCAAAGTTTCGTGTTCTTCTGTAAGATTGTACACCATGTGGTGTTGTTTAAATTCCTTCCTAATTTCTTTTTCTAACACCATTTCCAGGTTTTTAATTTGCGGGAGGAGTGGGGGATTGTAGATACTACGTCTAGTTGGAGCAGAGTGTGTTAGTACAATATTAGATGAAGAGGTTGGTAAAATGGCTTGCAGGTTCACTTTTCTAAGAAACAGTTTCATGTCTAAAATAGTTTTGACTAAGTCCCCTCGGGTACTTGGAATAAATTTAAACCCTTTACTGAGGAGGTCAAAATGCCCCTTATTTAAGACAATGTTACTGAAATTGTGAATCGAGAAATTATTGAAAGAATGTGTGGTACCTGTATGTAAGATCTCAGAGTCAGTGTGAGAATCTATTTCAGTTTGAGAATCTATTTCAGTTAGAATATTGGTTGGGGGATAGGTGGGGGTGGGGGTGTAGATGATATTTGTCAATACCTTCCTCTCCCCCTCTCTGAAAATTCTGAGCACCTTGTCCCTTTCTGTATGCATTGTGTTGCAAATCTACATTCTCTATTGGAGGAAAATCAGTATCATAGTCTTCCGTAACCCATTCTGCATTCCTGGATGGAACATTGTAATTATTGACTCTCCTGTTGTCAAACTTGTTTCTAACATTATGTGCATTTCCCTTAAAAGGTGGTGGTGGGTAACTCACCCCATTTTGATAATCATCTAAGTCCCTTTTTAATTTGTTGATTTTTCTTTGTTCTAGCGTTTTACATTTTGTCAATATCCACCCTTAAATT
Source organism: Protopterus annectens (assembly GCF_019279795.1). Taxonomy (NCBI): domain Eukaryota; kingdom Metazoa; phylum Chordata; order Ceratodontiformes; family Protopteridae; genus Protopterus; species Protopterus annectens. Next base: position 1,324,398,201 of record NC_056741.1, on the reverse strand, counting down.
GAAGTATTTGTCCCTTTCTTGCTTTATTTCAAAAAACAAGTCCTGTTTAATAAAATTATCAAGCACTAAAATTTCTTCCTCTAATTCTATTAATAGTTTGTTGTTTTCTTTAATAATGCGACCTAAAATTTCCAGACCACATCTATTGAAAATGTCAATTAGGTCCTTATAGTATTCAGTGCCAGTTTCAACATTGTTGGGAAATTTCCATACCCTGAGCCCATTAGGTACAAAGGCAGTGTAATACGTTACTCTTTCTCATGTCAAGAAATGCAGGACAGCATGCCTGTACGTCCACTTTTAAGTACTGTAGTGAAGGCAACAGAACAAAAGTGCTTGCTTCCCCTGTTGTCCATCGTCACAGTCGTGTTCTGTGGTGCTTGCATCTACCAGTTCAAGATGGTAACTGTATTAACAGTGAGTAGATGTCTATACTACATCTCCATGCTGTTCTGAACCCAAAGGCTGTTAGTTGACATATCCTACACAGATCAAACTTTGAAACTTTGCTTGTACTTTATATTTTTGCCTGTCAATCATGTAATTTTCTCCAAACCATGAAAATTCAGAAGTAATTTCAAGTATAAAATCATCCAGCAATTGTGATTATGATTCCTGCTCTAAGTAGTAGGAATGCTAAAGTTTTAACTTCCAGCTGAAATTCTGAGTATATAGAATATTTCTGCTGGGGTCCACATGGCTGAAAGGATTTCTACAGGATTTGGGAGAAGAAGAAATCCCTTAACTCTATATGTTGTGAAAGACTTGATAAGTTACATTTATTGCAGCCTTTTCAAGATGAAGCAGAATATAGAGACTGAAAATAAAGTTGATTGAGCAGTAAAACATGTACCATACCAGGTATTAACAGTACTCCCCAGTGTCCAGTCCACTGTGTACAGTTTCTGATAGGCTGTTGATGTTGTGGGAAATTGCCTTTTCAGATCATGTTTTCTTCTGTTGCCAGTGACACCATTGCCGACTATTACTTAAGCCTGTATGTGCCTGTTTTTAAATGCAAATTGTCTAAAGGGAATGCATACCAGGGTGGTATTTGTGAGGCCATGTTAGATGATGTTCAGAGGAGGCATATGTATTTCTTTTGTGCCTGTTGGCCAGATCTACATGATCTTTGGTATCTGTTGAAGAATCTATTTGAATGATGTTGCTGCCCATCTCTGGTAAAACGCCATCAGTCTTTCATTAAATCAATTGAAGGGCGCTGCTGAATAGTTCATAAAAGTACTTTCTGCACCTGTGAGATATTTTGTCCTGATAATGTGTCGTTTTCTCCAGTTCCTCACTGAACTAGTTGCAGTAAGTTATTACACTACCCTAGCAGCAGCTGACCACTTTGTTAGTATAGCAGCAGCAATGCTTCCCATTAAATTTCTTTTATAGGTATCACTGGAAGCTTTCAGTGACCAGAACTGTTTTGTTACACTGACTTTGCAATTCTCTCCTATCCTGCTTCAGATATTTCTTCAAAATTCCTGCCACTTTTTCTTGACATTTTCATTCCACTCTTTCCTGTGTTTGGGTTTCATTAAATATCTAGTTTGTGACTGTCTAATTATTTTATAGTATTGCAGCACATGTTCTGGTGAGTTAGTATGTTGATAATGCCTAGGTGCTTATGTTATGCTCACATATCTCTTTGCTTGTTGTCTTAGAACCTGTTATAGAACCAACTGACAGGCAGCAGTCTGTTGATGGACACAGCTGGAAGCATTTAGTGTATTTCCGTTTTGCACATGCACTGTTCAGAACTGCATCTAGATTACCAAATTGGTGACGAGTTCATTTTTTGAAGTTATAATTTTGTTTTAATTTAGTTACCACATTTGATCATTTTTCATATACTGTTGTGTAGGAAAATTAAACTTCAAATATTACAAGACCAAATGGGGGATGTAGAAAGGATGGTGAACAGTGCAAGTCAATGGTGATGAAAACAAGGGACAGTAGCCAGTGAGCATAACAAATACCAGTCCTTATTGCAAATCATAAAATACTTGAAGTGTGCAGCTTAATGTACTATGGACCGATTACATGAGTTTCTTCTATACTTCCTTAGTCAAAATGCATGTTAGTCCTTTCATAGGTTCATAGGTAGGTACTAGGCTATTGGCCCTAGGGCCTATATAAGCCTAGCCAAACTGTACCCTGGCTTTTGCCACCCAAGAAAATTATTCTCCTGTGCCCCTGTCAATCAGAGCCACAGAAGTGATCCCTGGGGTGAATTTACTATCTCCCATCCAATCATCAAGATTTTTCTTGGAGTGCTAATGAGGAGCTTTGTTTGATATAGGTAGGTAGTTTGTTCCAGAGTGTAGGAAGTCTCTGGGACAGGAATCTATCCCTCCAGCATGTTCTGTTTATTGTGGTGATAAGGTTTAGGTCCCTAGAGCATGTAGCTCTGAGGGATTGAGATTTCTTTAAGTGGAGCATGTCCATCAGCTCTGGGTTTGACATAGTTTTGTATGTTAGGCAGAGATCGCCTCTGAGTAGGCGATATGAGTACAGCTGCAGATTTTTGAGACCGTCTGCATAGGGCATCTGTTTGAGGTCGGTAATCCTCTTTGTGAGGTATTTCTGTGGCCTTTCCAGTTGTTGTAGATGTCTTGTGAGGTACATACCAAAAGGGGCGTTGTACTCTATAAGGGGTCTAATGAGTGATGAGTAGAGGGGAACAATGACCTCTTTTTTTCCCTGGATGAGAAACCTTTTGTGATGAGGTGTGCCATGTAGAAGGCATTATATACACATTTGGGAGTCTTACTTTGAGATTTGATTTACTCATACTTTAGTATGTTGGAATCTTACAGAAATATAGTACAGGAACTTGCTTTGTATATATTTGTGTATTAATTTTATCTTATTGCAAGTGCATCTTGGAAAGAATGAGCTTGGAAAAAGACAACATTGTTTGTTTTTGAGGGGCCTTCATATCTGTCCCCTAATGTAGAAGGCTTTGCAACCACATTACGTATTGTAAATATCTTTGTGTCACACTTCAGAGGGGAAAAGGGGTCAGTCTTGGTGAGTTGCATCTTGATGAAATGAGCCTGCATTGACCATGACATTTTGACCGTTCTTTATCATGACCAAATGATACTGGCCATTTAAAATTTTAAGCATTAGTTTAGGATTGCTGGATCATAGTGGTTGACAGAGCTACAATACATGTGGTGAAAACTGACCAGTAAGTTGGGTGTATCCATAAAAAGATATGGACTATCTGAAAATGCAGACATGGGTCAGGGAATTGAGAACCAGTGCACATAACCTATACATATAAAAGTGAATTAGTAGTGATATACCAGAAGAGTTGTCATTTTATATCACAAGGTGGACAGGCTACACAGTAGACCTACCTAATTCTGAATGGCCTAGTCTTTCAAAATTTGTGAAATAACTAGATGGATTTTAGAGATTTGACAGAAATGATGAAGGAACATTGAGGATGCAAGTATGAGGAAATACCTAAGGCAACAGACCTCACCAAGAGGATCAAAGGGCTCAAACAGATGCCATATGCTGCCCGGTTAAAGAAACTCCAGCTCTACTCAGAGGCATACTGCCTGCTCAGAGGCGATCTGTGCCCGACATATAAAGCCATGTCCAACCCGGAATTAATGGACATGCTGCACCTCAGAAAATCCAAATCCCATCGAGCTACGTGCTCGAGAGACTTGAACCTCAGCACTGAAATAAATAGGACATGCTGGAGGGACAGATTCATAACCCAGAGGCTCCCTTCACTCTGGAATAAAATCCCAGTCCAGGTTAGGCAGAGTCCCTCATTGACTCTCTTCAAGAGGAATCTTGATGAGTGGATGGGAGAGTGTAGGTTTACCCCGGGTATCACTTCTGTGTCACTGTTAGACTAACCTCGAAAAAGGGCATAGCAAAATTCATTTAAAATGGGTGGCGAAAGCCAAACAAACTCTGGCTAGGCTTATAAATGCCCTAGGGCAGATAGCCTAGTATGAACCTATGAACTCTACTCAGAAATGGGAAGATTGTTTTTTTACCGTATATTGATCTTCTAAACAACATGGATAACTTAAAATGTAAGCAATATTTTACAATTTATTACAACCTAAAATGTCCTGAGTAGCACTGCCGTACTGATGTGAGTTTGTTGCAGCCAGGATCCTGTTCTCACCATATTGTCTTTGCCCCATTATGTGGTATAGTAGGGATATTTTTGTTATGTGATCTCTTAATTACTGTTTTTTGTCTCTAAAAGAAACTAACGTTTAATATGTTTTTTTTTCTGTGAGTCTTTGATTTTTAGTAGCAACAAATTCGTAGACAGAACATTTTGATAGTTTAGAATGTGAATGTTCTACATGAAAGAGTTGCTAGACTAGTTGCTTTTGGCACACCTTCAGCTCAGGTAAGATGTCGAGTGACTTGATGCTTAGTAATTTTTTTCTTTGATTGACATCTCACATTTAGGCTAATTTGGTAATGATCCCAGGAAAGCTTTACCTGGTTTCACATTCCTAAATAGCTTTTATCACTCCTTTTTGGAGCTGGAATCAGTGGTCTAATTGTTTTTTAGGATGTCAATATTTTAAATGCTACTTCTCTTCTGCATTGTTCATTTGATTTTACAGATGCTGTAACAAATAGAGAGAAATAATGAAATGTTTTACATACAACTTGGTAATATGCACACACTCCACAGAACCATGTAGAGACAGGAAAAGGGGGAATACACTTGCATTTTAATGTGTTCTGTCACTATTAGATTGGATTAAATGAAATACAAAGCACTTTGTGATGAGAACAGCTTTACATTTCATGGACAATGTCCATTAAGATTGCATAGTGTAAGAGACGGAAAGCATGATCTAATGAGAAGAGATGTTGGAGGATTAGTGGAGGGGTTTAACTTATGGACAATTAACAGGCAAATAATGGAGGGGATTAATTCATGGACAATAGACAGGCAAAGAAAAGTGGGAAGTGATTAATATATTGAAAAGCAGTGAATAGCGTGCCCTACCTTAGTCTTAAACTGTTGAGTCATTCAGCTATGGCTGGAAAAAGAAAACAATGTGAAAAACAACTGCATAAGAGTTAGATGCACAGTTGAAAGACTTAATGTATGTAGGAGCTCCCACTTTTGTTTAGTTGTGCAAAATCTTTCTTTGGAGAAATTTATTAACTATTTCCTCAGAAAGTTCTAAATATTATTTAGGGAATATTTAAAATCATTATTAGAAAGCATAAGTTACCCCTTCATGGAAATATTCTATTACTAAGCAGTCATAAAGCAAATTAGACTGTAGTAATTGTTTTGTAGATCTGTATCTCTTGTAAGTATGGGTAGTAAAATCTTTGACATTTTCATTGATAGAATTAAAATTTTATTTCATTCCTACTGCACAAAACCCACATAAAGTTTAAAGAGACAGGCACAAGACAATGTTTAAAAGCTTTGACCATATTGGATTGTGTTGTATATAAACATAAAAAAATAACATTGGTTAGCTTAGATATTTAAAAAAGTGTTTTTGACTCTTTAAACTGAGCTTATTTATTCAAATTTAAGGGTGTCAGCATTGGCTGCAAGTAATGATTTGATGTTGTTAGTCTTCTTTCCATTCATCACTGATGGGTTCAGTTCCGAGCCCTCGTAACCAAGTCGGCCTAATACCAAGCTCACGCCAGCCAAAAAAACTCGCGAGCTAAGCTTACCCGTAGTGCCCTTCTCCCTGTTACCTCAGATATTGTTTGCTGCTTAGCCGTAAAGCCACGTTCAAGCCAAGCTCTCAGCTTAGTGGAAAACTTTTGATATCTTTTCAAGATATTTTGTCTATATCTCTTTTCTTGTTGGTAATCTTGATATCTCTTTAACTTTTAAGCTGTTATAGACCTTTTTACCCTCCTGTTTCTACATTTTTGGTAATTTTTAAGTACCATTGTTGGTACGGCCTTTTCTTCTACCCTTGTGGTATTTCTTAAATACCATCATTGGTATTTTTTCTTCTTCCTTTTTCGGCTAACTTGTGTTTTGATATATAGATATATATATATATATATATATATATATATATATATATATATATATATATATATATATATATATCTATGGATTCCATACATTTGGTCGAATTACACTTAGTCGAAAATGATACCAGGCATTGCACTTCACTGAAAGCTCACTTGGTCAAAGTTCATTTGGTCGAAAATGGAATATAGCCCCTGCCCCACTGCAGTGCAATCCTGGAGTGAGAATATTAAATATGGGGGGTAGCTCTAATGTATTCACTATTATAAGAAGGTATATCCATTAGAAATGCATTGATATATATATGTTTAGTAAAAACTATTGGCATAATGTGGGGGGCTACACTCCCCCTTATTTATTATTCTCACTCCAGGGTTGCACTGCAGTGGGGCAGGGGCTATATTCCATTTTCGACCAAATGAGCTTTCAGTCAAGTGAGCTTTCAGTGAAGTGAAATGCCTGGAATCATTTTAGACTGTGTAATTCGACCAAATATATATATATATATATATATATATATATATATATATATATATATATATATATATATATATATATTTAGACATAGATATAGTAGATCTATAGACATATTAGACATATAGATATAGTAGAACAGAACTCTTTGACTTAGTTTCTATCTGGTTTGTTGTGTGTATTTTGTTCATAATGTCTGATAAAAAGGGCATGTTGGGGTTTAAACATTGTACTTCATGTAAGGGTAAACTGCCTGACAGTGATTCCTACGATGACTGTGTTTACTGTTTGGGGGTGCCCTATCTTTCAGTGCATCCCCCTTATGTGATTTGTCAAAGTTTTAGTCCGCGCACCTTGAATGAGTGCAAAAACAAACTGATTCTGAAGGGCCTTTTTTTTATGTTGCCCTTTTCAGAGGTCCTTTCTGTGATGGAGGTTTCACCCCCTCCAACCAAGGATAAGAAAAGGTCTCACTCTGTTCCCTATTCACCATTGGGTAACCAGGGCAAACTGGTAAAATCTAAGGTACCTAAATTGTCTTTGGAGCATAAGTCTGCCTCATCTGCACCAATCTCTTCTGTTCAGACGACTGTTCCTATATTGGCACCGACTTTGGCTCCAGTACTGTCTACGGCACCGACTACTGACTGTCCATAGATTACTACAACTTCAGCACTGAGTGCCGATTCAGCACAGTGCACGCCTTCGATGCCTATCTCTGCGATTACGCTTGCTACTGAACCTTTCATGTCAGCTCCGAGTACCCCTTCGGCACAGAGCCCTTTCACAGTTCCGATAATGACAAAATTGATGCCACTTCTTCCGGTCTCCAAACTTGAGACATCAGTGCTGGTAGATTCCACACCACGGACCCGATACTCAGGCAAGTATACAGTCTCTTCCTCGAATGACCTGACTCCACGTCAGGAGCATCCACTAGATCCACCAGGAGCCTTTCTGAGTTTGACGTGGTGCGTCTTGTGGATCAATTGTTGACAGCCATGAGATTACCCATTCCATCTAGGACCTATCCACCTGCAGGACTTGGGTTGGCTTCTCCATGAACTCCATCCTACTCTCCTCATTTTTGGAACCCCCCTCCCCATCTCTGTATCTGTAGCAGACCTCATTGGGACTCTGGGAGTGTCCTTTTGGCCTTTGGTCCCCTCTGAACCAGGCCTTCCTCAACCCCGTGATTGGGCTGTGGGCTCTTCGGCTCATGGTACGGTTACGAGTGTGTCTGTGGTTCCGTCCACGGTGCCGGGAGTTCTGTCTGCACTGATCCTGCTTGAGGCTCCACCCTTGGGAGTGGGTTCAACAGAGGGTGTGTGACCCTGGTTCCAAGGTTGTCCTCTGTTCCGGCAGACCTGCTTTCTGAGCTATGGAGAGGGCACTTGCTTCTGGAAGCATTCCACTGACATCGGAACCCCAGACTTTTTTTCCCCTGAGCTATAGCTGACACAAGCCACCTCCCCGGGACACCAGGCAGGAAAGTTGCAGGAGACCCCATTACAGGGCACCCCCTTTTCCGAGTCCTACTCAGAAGCCCCCACTGAGGAGCCCCCACAGAAGAGATTATGCAAGAGGAAGCATGTAGACTCTCCTGAAGAGTCTCTGACAGAGGATACGGATTTCGATGATGGTGAAGGGTCCCCACGGTCACATCCTGATGTCTCCTTTGGAGACATCCTTGAAATGTTGAAACGGAAGGGGGATTGAAAGCCCACTAACCCTTCTTCCAAGCAGTTTGTGTTTCTGCAGGCTTTCCGTGCCCAGCCATCTACTTTTTGGGTGACCCCACTTGCAGATGAGCTGGTACAACTCTGGGTGCAGTGCTCCTGGAAGAACCCTGATTCTGTTGAGTCGATTCCTCGGAGACCTGACAAGATACTACCCCCCCCCCCCCCCGAGGAAAACCCACATTGGTCAAGAGGTTTACCAGTCCATGCTATGGTGGCGGCGGCCACAAAAAAGGACCTTGCCAAAGACAGTCATACTGTTCATCCACCCAACAGAGAGTCCCGGGCTGTGGACAGATTAGGGAAGTGAGTTTTTGCATCGGCGACTTTTGCCGTACGGCCTCTGATTTACTTGGCACATTTTACAAGACTCCAAAAAGACTTGTTTTCCTTACCCTTTGGAACGCTCGCAGGACAGGTGTCTGACGAGGCAAGGGACAAAGTTGCCTCGCAGCTCGCAACCCTGGAATCTATCTCCAATTCGTCCATGAGGTTACTCTCACATGCAGCCGAAGGGGCAGCTAGAGCGTGGGTTCAGGCATATGAGACGCCATGTCTGGATGTGCTTCTGTGACTTTGCGGACCCTTTCAAGTCTTCCTTCCTGAATGCTCCAGTCGAAGCATCTTCCCTTTTTGGCCCCAAGGTGAAAGACACCCTGGCCAGGTGTGAGCAGGACGGTAAGACCCTGTCTGCCCTAGGTCTACATTTTTCCAATCCTCAACATTTCTTTTCCAGGAACCAGAGGAGCAGAAAAATGTGGCACAAAAAAATCTCAAGTTGCTTTCCGTGCCACACAAAGTGATGATACCCCCAGGGGCAGAGGGGGTGACATTTCTGGAAGATGCCCCTACCGAGGCAGAGGGGGACCATGTAATCAAGGACCCAGGGATTCTTTCTCTGGGCAGCCATACCTGCGCTCCTGAAGAGCGGCCTGATTGGTTTCCTCTGGAAGCAGTCTGCGGACATTTCTCTCTGCACCACGCTGCCTGGCATTCAATAACTTTCGACCGTTGGGAGCAGAAGATCATAACCAGAGGCTACACCATTCCCCTCATCACTTATCCAAAACTTCCCACAAAACTTCCCGATGTTCCACCCAGTCAAAGGGAAGAAGCAGCTGCAGAAATAAGCTGTATCAAAAAAGAGTCGTCCAAATAGTCCCACCAGACCAATGTGGATCTGGATTCTACTCAAGATTCTTTTTGGTGCCAAAAAAGACAGGGAACTGGAGACCAATTCTGGATCTCAGCAATTTGAATAAGTCTGTTGCCCAAACGAAATGGTCACGGTTCAGTCCATTCTCCGTTTTCTAAGGGAAGGCGATTGGATGTACTCGATAGAGGTCCGGGAAGTGTATTACATTAAAATGGACAAGCGCTTAAGGAGTCTACTTTGCCTCTGGCTAGGAGTCAGCCACTACCAATTTCGTGCCCTGCCGTTTGACTCTCTACAGCCCCCAGAGTGTTCACAAAGTGCATAGCAGTGGTTACAGCTCACTTGAGATTGCAAGGACTCCAGGTGTTTCCCTATTTGGATGATTGGCTCCTTACCCCCCCCCCCCCAAGCATCTTCTGGTAACAGCCCTGTAGTATACCCTTTGCCTGGCAAGACATTTGGAGATAATGATAAACTGAGAGAAATCTAGCCTTGCTCCAGCTCAGAACATAGAATTCATTGGAGCAGTCTTCGACACCCTTCTTGTCTGGTGTCTCTCCCAGCTCACAGACTTCAGAGATTAAGGCTGCAGATCCAGGTGATACTCTGTCAAAACAAAGCCTCAGCAAGGGAGGTTCTTCAGGTTTTAGGATCCATGGCAGCCTCCATACCAGAAGTGCCTCTTGCAAAACTGCATATGTGAATACTTCAGTGGCTTCTGCTATCTCACTGGTTTCCAAATTACCACCTTCTATGCTTTCAAATTCAGATAACCAGTTGTTGCAAGCAAGACCTTCTTTGGTGGATGAGGCCAGACACAGAACTTTGGAGCCTTCCATCCCCCCCAACCCAAGGCCATTGTGACCATAGATGCTTCCCTGATGGGGTGGGGAGGGCCATTTCCAGGGAAAGACAGTCAAAGGCACATGGTCCACTTTGGAGGCCAACCAGCATATCAGCGTTCTAGAACTGAGAGCGGTGTTGTTAGCATTGCAAGCATTCCAATCTGTTCTTCCTTCTGGAATGATCGAAATTCAGTCAGACAACATGTCAGTAGTCTGGGATATCAACAAGCAAGGAGGAACCAAGTCCTATCCCCTGTGTCGAGAGGCCATGAGAATTTGGCAATGGGTGATAGCTTCCAACCACTTTCTGACAGCAACACATAACCCTGGGAATTCCAACGTGATTGCAGAGAAGATGAGCAGATGTATTCTCCTACCTCACGAGTGGTCCCTCAATCCCAACGTAGTGGCGAAAAATTTCAGCCGTTGGGGCCAGCCTTGCTGTGACCTATTCGCCTCCCCATCAAGTAACAAATGCGGCAGCTATTTTGCCTTATTTCCCCCATAGGGGGAGTCCCCGAAGGACGCTCTGATTCACGATTGGCCCATAGGACTGCTATATGCCTATTCCCCAATTCATAAAGAAAGCTACTCAGTTGAAATGCAAAGTGATCCTCATAGCCCCCTTTTGGCCTCAAAAAGTTTGGTTCCCCTTCCTTCAGCATCTTCTGTTATATTAACCGTGGATTCTGGACCCTCTTCCAGACCTGATTTCTCACCCCCAAGGGTTGAGTCACCCAAACCTATCCAGTCTCAAGCTGACAGCTTGGTTTCTCCACTTCCGTTAATCACCAGGCAGGATAACCTTATCCTGGCCTCTCTCAAACCATCCACCAGAAGACTATGTCTAGACAAGTGGAAGAGGTTCTTTTTTTGGTCTAAGAAAAGGAGGCTAGACCCATACTTGGCTCCAGTTACAGCAGTTTTACAATATCTGTCAAAAGTCTTTGAAGCTGGAGCTGCAGCTTGTACCATACAAGTACATCTAGCAGCTATCCTAACTTTCATGATGGTTGGATAATTCTCCCCTCATCTCGCTTCGGTTATGCAAAGCCTTTCTTAAAGGGATCTCTCACAGGCCTCCAATCAGAAAACCTATAGAGCCATGGTACCTCACGTTAGTTCTTCAGTCCTTAAATCGAACCCCTTTTAAACGTGCAGTGAAGTGTGTCCTCAAATTTTTATCTTGGAAGTCCCTTTTCCTTTTAGCTATTACATCAGTGAGACGAATCTCAGAGCTTCAGACATTATGTATTAAAAGACTCTATTTAATCTTCTACAAGGACAGAGTAGCTCTGGACAAACCCTTCTTTTCGCCCCAAAGTTATTTCAGATTTTTCCATCAATCAGACCATTGATTTGCCAGTATTCTTCCCAAATTTTACTAATAAAGAGGAATACTGTCTACATTATTTGGATGTACACAGACAACTGAGGTTTTATTTAGACAGAACCAAAACAGTACGTAAAACTGACCAACTTTTGATTTCCTTCTCTGGACCTAGAATGGGCAATTCTGGCTCCAAGGTCACTTTATCAAAATGACTAAGGGACACTGTATATGTTACATTTATTAATTTGTACAAAAACCTATACCAGAGAGTGTTAAAGCCCACTTTACCAGATCTATGGCTACATCTGTAGCCTTCCATTTGAGAGCCTCTATGGATGATATTTGCGCAGCAGCCACATAGGCTAACCCCCACACTTTTATTAACCATTACAAATTGGATGTGGTCTCCAGAGGGAGAGCTGCAGTGGTGCTCAGGAACATTCTTCCATAAGGACCGCCCAAGGAACACAAGGTAGCTGGGGATTCTGTCTCATCAGTGGTGAATGGAAAGAAGATTAACAACATCAGATAAAGAAGTTATGTCTTACCATAACGTTCCATCTGTGTTATTGATCTTCTTCCATCACGTCCCACCCTCCTTCCCCCTCCAAAGACTCCTGGGGGATACTTTGGGTCCAAGTGGTGAGTTATGGCATTTGCGCAGAAATGGCCTCTACTTTACTGTTACAAGATGGGCAAACTCGATCTGCGGACCAGGGAGAAGGGCACTATGGGTAAGCTTAGCTCGAGAGTTTTTTTGCCTGGCGCGAGCTTGGTATTATGCCAACTCTGTTGCAAGGGCTCTCAACCGAACCCATCAGTGATGAATGAAAGAAAATCAACAACACAGATGGAATGGTGTGGTAAGACATAACTTCTTTTCCACTGTTGATGTAACACCTTGACCCCATGTGCAAAAACGGGGAGTTGCAGATAGAGGGATATTTTAAATACTTATAATGAGACCTTAAAATATATTTTAGTCCTTAAAATTATGGTGAGTGATAATTTTTTATCAAGTGAAATAGTAGTTACAAGAGGTACGAAACAAGGGACCCCATATCAACTTTTTATATTAGTAATAGTCATCATCATCAGCATCATCCAACAACATGTTCCCATTTTCTGCATGGGGTCAGGATGTCGCCTGAATGATCACCATCTCTCTCCAGTCAATGCCACACTCCTGCTTTCTTTGAAACTCATGCCTGACTAGATCTTCTCTCGCACAGTCCATCCACCTCTTTGCTGGGTGCCCTAGTTTCCTCTTACCTTCTTCCTGTCTGTCCCAAACCTTCTTCACCAGAATGTGTTCTGCTTTTCTGCACATGTGCTCAGACCACGGTAATCTGTTCTCTCTGATATTTTCTGCAATTGAAGCTACTTTGGCTTCTGCTGTTATGCCCTCATTTCTTCATCTATCCCACAGTGTGCATCCCACCATCTGTCTCAAGCACTTCATTTCCATCACCTCTAGCTTCCTCATCTGCTCTGTTTTACTGCCCAGATTTCTGTACTTTACAGTAGTACTGGTTGCACCGTTGTTTTGTATACCTTACTTTTCAGCTTCGGCATTCCTCTGTCATACACTACACCTGACGCACTATGCCATTTGGCTGCAGCCCTTCTGATTTTAGCTTTGACTTCTTCATTGAGACTTCTTCTCTTCAGCCACCCCTCCTAGATACTTGAAGCCATTAAAGTGTTCCACTGTCTTCCCTTCTGTTTCAATTATAACTTCTTCTTCAGATTTCTCCAGTTTGCTGCCCATTACTACTAATGTATCTGTACTTGGTTTCATTCCATGTGCCTTCGGTTTTACATTTCATTCCCATATCCTTTGTTGATGTGGCATTACAGGCAGACTCTGAGCAATGATTTCAGCAAAGTTGCTGTATGCAGACTATCTGCCCAGTCCTACGTGTCTGCCAATGTAATCCATCACCAATATGAGCAGCAGCAGTGGACTCAGAGCCGAACCCTGATGCATGCCCACTCCCACTGGGAAACCCCCGTGTGAGACGGAACACTGTTCGTACTTGAGTCATTGGATCTTTGTACATAATCTGCATTAATTCTACCAATGTTTCTGGGACTTCGAACCACCACAGGACTGCTTGTATTAGCAATAGAACCTCTAGTAAATCACATTAGACAGAATCACAGTATTAAAGGCTGTAAGTTTGGAAGAAGAATGAAATCAGAGTATTCATTATTTGCAGATGATTTACTGTTGTCATTACACATATACATCACTTTAGTCAAGCAGTAATTTTCTACTAGAATGTATTGATCTGGCACTAATACCTCAAAGTCCCATTCCCTCATTTCTAAATGTCTGTGTCAGTTTTTTGCATGTTTGCATTACTAAAATTTTATCAATTTGTAAGCATTTGTACTTATTCAAAAATAATCTATTCTGTATTTTCTATCTCATTGTTTGACTTGGTGTTTGTTTGCTACTTAGTCCTGTTGCTGTTTGTGTACCTGGGTTATGGCTGAAAGCATCAGTTGTGATCAGTCTACTTCTCCAGTCAACAAGCTTTGGTAAATAAATAACTAAATAAAATGAAATAAATAAAATATACTACAAGAGTTTCGCTGCATTGCAAATTTAAAATTCAGTACATATAAAACTAATACCTTTTTGCTAGATTGGAAACTAATGCTAGGCATACAAACTAAATAGAGTTGTAATAGGAATTTTAAAGAATTAAAATATTTAGGTATCGTCATAAAAAAATTACCTATCATTAAAGCAGATTTTTGAGAATATTAAGTTCACATATATAATTTCACAGTGGACTAAAATACATATTTTCATTTAAGTCAGATGGTTTCCTATCAAACTGGTTTTACTATCCAAATTATTATTTTTCTAAATGATATATGTGCCTTCATCAAACACTTGCTTAAGTAACGTTAATAAAAGGTTGTTATTCTTTTCTTTGGTTGCCTCTGTGGACGAGGGCAAGGAGGTCCACACAGGCTATCTGGAACTCGCCAAGGCCTTCGGCACCATCCCCCACTCTGGAATCCTAGATAAACTTACTAAGCTGGGCATAAATCCCTACGTCACTCGATGGGTTGCCAACTGGCTTACTGACCGAACCCAGACTGCAAAAGTAGCCAACTCCAAATCCAGCTCTGGACAAGTGACAAGTGGAGTACCTCAGGGTTCATTCCTGGGACCACTCTTGTTTGGCATCTACTTCTCTGAAGTACAGGCCAACATTAAGGGACTCTGGCTAACAAAGTTTGCAGATGACTGCAAACTGGGAGCCATTATTGAATCCCCAAATGATGTGGATATTCTACAAAAGGGCCTTACAGAAACAGATGCCTGGTGCCAGAGCCATGGACTCAAGCTTAATACCAAGAAATGTATAGTCATCCCCTTTGGAAAAAAACATGTACCCATGAACTACCACATAGGTGGCAGGACACTAAACATCGAAAGTGTGATGAGAGACTTAGGGACACAAGTGGACAGTGGTCTCACTTTCGATAACCACATCGCCACAACAGTCAGGAAATCCTTCTATGTGGCACACCTCATCACTAAGGGCTTTTCATCCAGAAAAAAGGAGGTCATTGTCCCACTGTACTCATCCCTCATTAGACCCATTATAGAGTATAATGCCCCATTTGGTATGTACCTCACAAGACATCTGCAACAGCTGGAAAGGCCACAGAAATACCTCACTAAAAGAATCACAGGCCTAAAGCAGATGCCATATGCTGACCGTCTAAAAAACTCCAGCTATACTCTGTGGCATATCGTCTACGCAGAGGCGATCTCTGCTTAACATACAAGGCCATGTCAAACCCTGAGCTGTTGGGCATGCTCCACTTAAAGAAATCCCAATCCCTCAGAGCCACACACTCCAGGGATCTAAACCTTATCATCACATTGAACAAAACATGCTGGAGGGATATGTTCCTGACCCAGAGACTCCCCATTCTCTGGAATACTGCCCTTACATGTCAAGCAGAGAACCTCATTGGCCCTCTTCAAAAGGAACCTTGATAATTGGATGGGAGATGGGAAATTCACCCCGGGGATCATGTCAGTCACCCTGCTAGACAGAGGCCCAAAGAAGTAAATATTGTGGGAAAAAATTTCCAGGGAATTGTTATGGCTAGGCTTGCATAGGCCTTAGGGCCGATAGCCTAGTACCAGCCTATGAACCTATGAAGAAGTCTGTTAAAAATAACATATAATGCTTTAAGTAAAGGGTGTTTAGGACTTCTTAATATTGAAACATATTTTGTCATTTTAATTTATTGGCTAGATTCTACATGTGATGATGGTTGAAAATATATTCATTTAATCCTAAGTAAATATTTTAAATGGCACACCTCTGTGGAAAGTCAAATTAATCATTAAATTATCTTTGTACAGTGAGAACTTAAGTAAATATTTTAATATTTTAATTAACATCTTTCAAAAAAGTATTACCCTGAAATTATTTTTCTTTTATCAGTGGCACTCTTGCTTCATACGGTTAATGATTAAAAAATGGAAGCAGGACTTTTATTTCATTTGATTAAACATCTTTACTAATTTAAGATCAGTTTTTAATGTTAATAGCTCAAACAAGCTTCATTTATCTGCTTTCTGTAAAATCCTCTCCAACGTCAAGATTGCTATTTCTAATCCATGTTGAAATTTATTATGAATTCCTGTTTTTCTGACTTGAATCCATACAGAAACGAATTGTATTACAATTTCTTGCTGTAACAATTACTTTATTTTGCAAAACATTTACATGGAAATTCATCTGCAAAACATTTTTCATTCCTAATAAAAATACTATAGGTTCTAAATGTAATTGCAACAATAATTGTAGAACATAAAAAAAAAATGCTTAAAACTGATTGGGAACTTATTTTTTCCATGTGAGGTATTACATGAGTTTTGGCAAGGTGTTTACACTAATGTGGGGTCTTCTGGCTTTGGCTAGGAATATTGCAAGTAAGAATTTGAGAGAGTCTTTACCTTTTCCTTTCTTGGAATTTTTATAATATTTTTTGTCATTTATAAAGAAGAAATACCCCATATGCACGTTAATAATAAAAAGATTGCTAAAAATGACATAATTTAACTGTTGACATAATTTTGGATAGTTTAGGTAGTTTGTTTTCCTTTTAATTCTTCAGCATGTCCTCATAATAAAGGTCACATTACATAAAAATAAAGTTAAGTGATGAGCAACTGATATATAATTTTATTTTTCATTTAGTACATCTTTAAACATTTTCATTTTTAGTGTATTATCTTTGTACATAGTTAATATTTAGTGTTTTTATAGTTTCCCTCTTTAGTTTGCACTATCCGTCATTATTATAACAGAGTAATGGAATTGAGATTAGTGTTAGATTTGTCTTATATTAATAGATCTATTATCAATGCAGTGTGCATTAACATTTAATTTGTATGTTAAAATATTTTTAAAAATTAAACAATATATAGCTTTTTGAGCACAGATATTCTAGCATAGACTCCCTGTCAAGATTTTGAGTGAATAATATTTACTGATATATAGGGGCTAATTTCATTTTTAGAAGTGGTGCAGATGGCGTCAAGGCTGGCCTTAGCTGAAATGGCGCCCTAGGCGAAGTACTGCTCTGGTGCCCCTTAAGCCCCACCCACACCATACTTAAAGAATACCCCTAGAGCCACACCCACAGATGGGTCACTCCCACAAAAGCCACTCCAATTCATTCAATTTTTATAATGCATGAAAAATCAGTCATACTGTAACAGATAATTTTCTTGGGTGGCGAAAGCCTGGGTACTTTTTTGGCTAGGCTTGTATAGGCCCTAGGGACGATAGCCTAGTACCTACCTATGAACTTATATGAATCATATTAATATTCACAAAATTCCAGATAGCTGGGCTGGCAGTGTCACTGTTGCCACCCTTCATTTTAGCTGCTGAGACTGTGTCTTGCTGAAGTGAAAGTGCTATAAACATCTAAACTGAAACTTTTTTCAAAAACTTAATTATCAAATCTTTATATGAGGAAGGGGATGAGACTGACTGCAAAACTCCATCAATACACAGGTAAATACCTTCATTTTGCCTACTGAAAATTTTGCTTTATCTGTTTAACTGCAAAATTAAGAAGAGTATCAAAAGCAACAGATAGACAATATTTGCGTGACTAGCTGTTTGTATTGATAACTGTTAGTCACTGATGCATGAGCATAGCTGACAACTTCCACACCTACATAGGTTCTTCTTCAACTTCACTTTGAATTCAGTGTATCACAGTCCTAGATTATCTGCAGTAACTGCAGTGTAAATAAACTGTTTCATTTGCGAGCACACACGCACACTAATTCCAGTGAAATGCTAGTAATAACTTTTAGTTCTACAACCCTCTTCTGATTTATGTTAGAACTATTACCAGCCAGATCAAGCCTGCCAAATTTCTGTTACTCTCTCACTCTTAAGAAAAAGTAAACCAAATAAAATATGGAAATTGATGATAATGTAAAGCTGAGCAGAGTGGCTCCGTCAGTGACAGATGTCAACAACTAGTTGTCTCACAGCAGTGAGCACCCTTACATCAGTCAATCAATAAATAGCCATGAGCTTTCAGGATTAATAAACATCTTTTAAATAAAAGAAGCTGGGTTATACAGTTAGAGAAAATAAGTGTACAGACATTGTACAGTTTTGTTCAGAGGAAATATAAAATAAAATATTTAAAAAAATAGATGGTTTCTGGAAAAGTATTATCTGACCTGCTAAATACTTCTTAACTAAAATCTGTCTAAAAGAGTTATTAGATCCTGCTTACCACTATCTAAAAAGTATAGACTAATGGGTTAAGCACAACAGGACAAACTCACTCTTTCAAAGAATCCTAAAGTCCGTGGAACAAGCAAGCAAGCAAGGATCTGAGACTCCAAAAAGACTGTCACAAAACGGTTCCTGTAAAAAGAATCTTCACAGCAGAAGGTTCATGCCACTTGGCCTCTGATGGGGTGTCTCAGAAAAAGTCATCACTAGAACATATGCATCAGCAACCAAGCTGAATCCTCCTCCTATTTAATTTTCTTGGTGCTGCCACTCAGAATTCAAACTGCTGACAATAAACTGCACCTGAGTGATCAGGGCCAGCCTTAGCTGAAATGGCACCCTAGGTGAAGTATTACTCCGGTGCCCCTTAAGCCCCACCCACACAATAATCATGTAAACCGGTGTAAGCCACACTCACAGGTAGGTCACTCCCAAAGAAAGCCACTCTAGTCATTTCCTTCAATTATTTAAATGCATAGGAAGAAAAGATACACTGTAATGTAGTTAAACTGCAAGTGAAGGACGTGGAATTTTCCTTTAATAAACCTGCTTTATCTGTTGCTCCTTCACACATATTTTACTATAAAAGTCATGTTCTCAGAAAATAGAAGCTTAAGTTAATTTAAACTGTTTAATTTACAAAGTACATGTAGGCTGTATGCACATATTTCCCCTCGTCCAGACCCTTGGTGACTATCTCAAAGAAGTCCACCAGGTTTAAAAGGCATGATTTCCCTTTGAGAAATCCAAACTGAGTAAGGTCAAGTGTTTGGAGATTACCTACATTTTTTTAAGGTCCATGATGATTCGCTCCATGGCCTCGCAGATAAGTCTAGTCAGGCTAATAGTTCTATAGTTCCTGAGGTTAGTGGAAGCACCACCTTTGTGCAAGGAAATACCGGTGGTTGTTTTCCATTCAGCTGGTACGAAGCCAATGCTTGGACTACGACTGAAAAGAGTACCCAATGGTGTTGCTAATTCATGTTGGAGCTCATGTAGGATGCAGCCCGGGATGTTATCAGGTCCCATAGATGCTGTGTTTTTGGCCTTATAGAGGGCATTTACTACCTGTTCTTTAGAGATACAAGGTAGAGGACAGGTGGAACGGATGTCACGGGGTACATGTGGCGGGGACAGGGGAATGAAGTTTTCACAGAACCTGTCAGCTAAAAGGTTAGCTGTGTTCACACACTCAGTATATGTGGTATCATCAACTGCCAGTTTTGTACAAATCTGGGCCTTTCCTTTTAGGGTACGGATGTAACTATATAGAATGCCTTTTGGTTGTGCTTTGTTGAGGAAGCTACTTTGGACACGCAGTTTGCTTTGGGAAGACTTCACAGGAAGTCTCATTTGCTTGTTTAAGCTGAGGAGGGAGTGTTTCCAGTTTAGGAGGGCTTGCTCCCTCTTATTCTTAGCAGGAGGCAAAGAAATATTCATCAGTTTATTTGTTACCTGCAGCTGTTTCCCTGGTAGACAAGCTGCTGCAGGGACCCTTTTCAGTCATGATCGCAAGCATTTCATACACAAGATGCAGATAAAGTAGTGCAAAAAGTATAACAGTATAAGAAATACACACACAATTGGAAACATTTTGCAATTAAGTATACAATAGTGTTTCTTAAAAATATACAGAAAAGGGGGAGCTTGGGTTTCATCAGCCCAATGATCATGCAATAATAATCAGTTATAGTATTACATAAATCAACTTGTAGTTGAAAAAAAGATGTTAAGCAAAATCCTTTAATCATGACACTTATTGTTAAAGAGTGTTTAGCAAGACTTGCATAAAAAAAAGAAAAAAAAAGAGTTTGGCAATGTGACATGCCATTGGCAGAATGAGAACATTAAACTGCACTGCTTATAGCATCAACAGCTGCACAGAGTTGATTATTTACTGTAATTACAATTCTTCCACTTCACAACTACTCAAAACAGCAGAAATGTTATCCTCTTCTGTAACTTTTGGTGAAAACTTAGAACAAAGTAACTGCATAGTGCATAAGCTAAAAATTAACTTGTTTCTGTCTGCCTCTAAACCTTCTGTACATTACTTTCAATAATGAGGAAAAGAATCCTTCCATAAAACACTGCCGCATGTCTTTACAGACCAGCAATACATTTTCAGTATGTAATTCAGCTAATTCAGCCTACATTTGCTTGCAACTTCAGCTTCCCAATAAGTGCCACTTCTTGGGTGTAATAAAAACTGAAAATGGAAATTTATATCATTAACCTTAAAAATGCATCACTAGTTAAACATCACTATATTTAAGAAGTTTCTGTCTACGTTACTACTTTTATTCCTGTCATGGTATGATGTTCTAAACAGTAGCGTGGTACTGATGTTCTAAACAAAGTACTAAAGTCATACTAGAGTACTCAGCATCTCGCAATCAGTAATGAAAACTAAACTTTATATTGAACTCTGCAAAATTTGCATCTGAATCCTCTATCTGATACCCACCACTGTACTTTTTTACCACCTAATAAACTATGTGCTACAAGACTCAACATGAAGACAGTGCAAAAGTGACAATTTTTTCTGATTCTGGCAACATGAAGCAACAAATTTGTCCAGGTGACCATTTCTTACTAGCAAACTACCCAGTATCATAATCCGACAACCAGTACTACACAGGCAATCACCCAAAGTGAGAAGTCTGACAAACTTTGCACTCCGCACATATGAAAGACAAAATTGTTTAATACACTACAAAAATACCCATGTCTAAACGCCAGACACCAGATCTACAAACATACGCTGCTACACCCTAGCAAGCAAGGCCCAAGCCGCATGGCTGGATTGGTTATGCAGTAAAATGGGGGAGGAGAGACCTATCCCAGCAGTGGCTAAATTCCCAGCACCTCCCTCAGGCCGCCCGCCTGCCCCGTATAGCCCGCAAAAGAAAGCGCAGTTTGACTAGCGCACAGCTCAATAGGTCACCATTTCTGTGGTTTATATTGCCTGCCAGGCCCTGCAAAAAATGTTGGCAAATCATCTGCTTTAATTCCTTCTGGCCCCACAGACTGACCCTGCAACAACTCCACCCTAACTCCTTCCGATAACACCAAAAAACACTTACTAAGCAGAGGGGAGGGGGAGGGAACAGAGCCTTTCTAAACCAAACGTCCAAATGAGTCGTGATGCACGCATGTTCATGTTTCTCCTTACAGCAGACTCTCGTTGTAACGTGGAGTAAAGTTTTTTTTTTTTTAAAGCATCCCCGCCAACCTGCAGCTATAAGTGGGAGGGTGCCCACCCCCGCAGCTATAAGTGGGAGGGTGCCCACCCCCTCCCCCATGGTTCCGACTTCCGGTTACACTTAAGCAGGGTGCCGAGAAGAGTGCAAACGTTGTTAATTCAAATAAATACATACATAAAAAATATGTACATAAATTAAAACGGCGCCCTTTAAAAGGCTGGTCTGTATGGCGCCCTAGGTGGTCGCCTAGTTCGCCTATGCCTAAGGCCGGCCATGGACGGCGTGCTATTTAATGCAGGCTTTTTGCTTAGTCCCATTTCATCTCAGGTGATCCATTGATTTTATTCATGTAATACATTTTTAAGTTTCTGTAACTTTGACAAATGCAGAAAAAGATTGTATTTTCTACCTAGTCTATCCATCTCCTTACCTATGGACAGGGCACAGATTCTATTTGATTGGCAGCTTATTTTTGTTGTTGCACCTGTTGCCTTGTCTGTCATTTGCAGTTTTGAAATTATTTTTGATGCTTAACATCTCCTTAGGAATGCTGTTCTACTCTGTTTCCCTTTCTGTGAACCCTTTTCCTTGAGTGCTTCAATCTTTTATTTTCAGATTTTATTGTCTTATTTATATATCACTTTTTTGTATGAATACACGTAAAATCCCCTAAGGCATTTAAACATTTCTGACATTCTCTTTGTGCATCAGATTAGTTGCCCTCCCCCTCATTGTGCTAATACATTCAAAAACAGGTACATTTTTATTGCTGCTAATATCAAGCAGTCTAGAACAGATCATAAGTAAGGTGTTCTATAAAACCACTTAATAATTTGCAATTAATCAGAGATTTCATTTATTCTTGTCTTTCAGATCCAGTAGAAAAAC